>NC_137009.1:17576182-17636182 GCF_032717465.1 Coenobita brevimanus
ATACACCAGTCCTGTATGAGAGAGCCCTATTATGTATTCAATACAGACGGTGGGTAATAGCACCTAAGTGGTGACATGTAGAGGTATATGATATGTAGGAAGACTACTGGGCTTTGAGAGCAGGCTGTGGAGTCTGCGCCCAGAGTCGAGTATATATATATATATATATATATATATATATATATATATATATATATATATATATATATATATATATATATATATATATATATATATATATATATATATGTACACACACACACACACACTGACACACACAGTAGGGTGCAGTGTTTTAATACTTTTTTTTTATTTTTTTTATGTGGGTAGTGTGGAAAGTTGTCATTTTATTAGAAAAAAATTTGTTAAAAACATTTTGCTCTAGGATGATAAGTTTTACCACCCCAAGCTGATTGAAATTTGATAATTCACCCTCGATAATAGGCAACAGATGTGATATACCCCTATTTGATATTTTGATGTATTTTACATTTGGGTACTGCTGAAAGCTATTGTTATACCTTGTAAATGGCACATGCAAAGTCGGATTGATATATGATAATATCTTCTACTGCTCCAAGTAGTCTGAAAAATTGAAAAAAAAAAAATCAGTAGTTTTAAAGAATTCCTAAAATTTTAGCATGGTCTCTAATATAGAGGTAGCTATAATATGAAAACGTAAAGCCTATATGTTATTTGTACAAAGGTAGATCAATATGCAATAATATCTTCCACTGCCCCAATTAAAATCAGTATGACTTATTGTCAGGAACTTGGTCAAAAACACTGCATCTATTACTGCTTCCCAGAGTTCAAAATATATATTTTCTGTTCCTCCGCTAATACCTATAGACCAGTCCTGCATGAGACAGCCCTAGCATGTATTCAATATGGACAGTGGGTGTTAGCGCCAAAGTGGTGATATGTGGAGGTGTAGGAGGACTACTGGGCCTTGGGATAGGTCACTGCCCCCTAGAAATGGACCTTGCAGCCTCTGCCCAGAGTCAGACACATAAATACATAAATAAATAAATAGAGAGAGAGAGAGAGAGAGAGAGAGAGAGAAAGTAATCTCTTCGCTATCCGATGTAATAGAGCCAAAGGCATGTCCGGAAAGTGGTCCCCATCTGGAAAGTGGGCCTCTGGCTCCTGGACAGGTACTTAATCGCCTCACGCACGATAAGTTTTGGTAAGTTTTCTGGAGCACAATTTTTTCTGCAAGGCCGCCTGGCCCAACCGTCTGCGCATGGCAAATAACACATATTCTCGCCTTATTTTCGGCATCCAAACATCAATATACTGCAATGAAACCTATATCATATTCATCAGTGTTTGTTCTAGCTGATAAGCTGCCTGCGCGTGGCAAATAACACATATTCTCACCTTATTTTCGGCACCCAAACATCAATATACTGCCAATAAACCTATATCATATTCATCAATGTTTGTTCTAGCTGATAAGCACTAGAAAAAAACAGGAAAACACGAATAAAAGAACAATAGGCTGCCCTGAATAAATATTTTGCTACATCAATTTCACTTCCCAACATCGCCATTAGAATGCTTTCCATCATACAGGAAAATGTGATTAAAAGTTTTGATATAGAGACTTTCTAAAAATACAAATCCGGTTGTAATAAGATTTATACTTCTCGAGAAAATAGTCAAAAACTTAAAGCTATTTTTGGAAAAAATTCATGGAACTTTTTCTACGAACTTTTCTTGCACACCTTATGTTTTTATTGCATATTTTTATGCAGAATTTCACGAGCTTTCAAATGAGCACATTTGGTTTCGATACGTCTCATAGTTTTTGAGTAAATCATCAAAAACGACTGGGAACTCATGGTCGTGCGTCACTTTCGTGATGCGCGCACAGCATATGATATTCCTGCCTATGTAATAACAAATTCTTATAATAGATATTACACTGTTATGTCTTGTACATACGTAGAATTTACTGCTCTTTATCATGGTTCTTACTGGAAATCAATACGTCCAATAGTTTTCGAGTAATTGGCCGACCAAGTGAGATTTTTCCTTTGAGCGCTATAGAATTTTACTTCAAGCGCTGAAAAAAACATAGTCTGTTCCCCCACCTTTTCCTACAAAAAAAATGCTCCCAAAGGCTTATATTCTGATACTAAACATACGTAGAATTTACTGCTCTTTATCATGGTTCTTACAAGAAATTGGTAAGTCCAATAGTTTTGGAGTAATTGGACGACAATCGTAGAATACTCTCCCTTACTCACATGCGAGATAAAAACATTCTTTCCCTGCCTCACCCACACCTACATATTTTCGCTTGTTACGTTTTATTATTTTCTTTTTTTACTCAAAGTTTACACGTAAAATATGAGGTTTTTGATAGTGCTCTCAGAAACTCGACATGACCACTAGTCTTTTTGCTAGGTACTGATACTGAAGCTGAACTTTCTTCCATCTCATATGTGTGTATGTATAAAACATTACTTATTTGTGTATAAAATATTGAACTATAGAAATAGATCAATAATCAAATCAACAAAATATGGATAACTCACTTCCTCCAGAGACGTTGAGATGCTGGCAGGAGCTTGAAGACGAGGAGTTATGTAGTGTGTGTGTGTGTGTGTGTGTGTGTGTGGGTGTGGGTGTGGGTGAGTGTGTGTGCGTGTGTGTGTGTGGGTGTGGGTGTGAGTGAGTGTGTGTGCGTGTGTGTGTGTGTGTGTCTGTGATTGTGGTGTATTTTCTTCTCTCCTTGTGATACATTTGCCTAAAACACATGCAATACACACAATAGATTTCTCCACGAACATTCGCTGCATGACATAAATTTGTATATGTGGCTGTAGCATATTTCTTGTCTCTGACACTTGCACTATGTTTTAGCTAAGTTAGTCAATGCATGAAATATTTCTCTGTGAACACTCACTGCACTATTTTATATGTATATTTCACACTAAACCATACGCAATATAAAACACTATCACATGATTCCATCCCAACCTCCTCTATTATTCCCGACTCGATGACGTATGTGATCCCCTGTTTCCTTAGCGACTGTTGCATATCTCTATGACGTGCATAATGCCTGCTATGGTAGGTCAGTTATTTCACCGATCCAGGCACTATATGTTTCACAAATATAAGTATTGCCTTCACTATATAAAGGTAACATACTCACATCATTTATGGGTAGGGTGAAGCAGAGTGGAAACTCCTTTATAACAAATCACACTCCTGCCTGTAGGTTTAACGGCTGATAATGGGCCCCAGTGATTTACAGACAATTTATCAATGTTCCATAGACACAATCACTTCAATTTATAGTCAAAAACACTATACAAGCACAATATTTCAAATTTCAAATTACAGGTGGGAAAAATTTTAGATTAAGGGGGGATTTGTTTCTTTTAATGGCCATTTTTGGGTTCCTAAGGTCCAGGCCCACAATGTCCGGTAAGTGGGGTGTCCGGAAAGTGTACGTCCAGAAAGTACGGGGATTACTGTATATATATATATATATATATATATATATATATATATATATATATATATATATATATATATATATATAGTGTTTGGAAACTCCCTGTACCGTTATTTGTAGATGATACTGTGTTGTTGAGCGAAGATGAAGGGGAGCTGCAAGGCTTGGTGGATGAGTTTGAGAGTGTGTAAGAAACGGAATCTAAAGGTGAATGTAGGTAAGAGTAAAGTGATGGTCTTTGAGAGAGGTGAAGTTAGTGAATGGACAGCGAGGTTGGATGGTGAGGAATTGGAAAATGTGAGTACATTTAAGTACTTGGGTAGTGTGATGAGTAAGGATGGAGGTTTGGAGGGTGAAGTGCTTGAAAGGGTACAGCAGGGAAGAAAGGTTGCTGGTTCTTTGGAAGCAGTGATAAGAAACAGCAAGGTGAGCATGGAAGTGAACAAGTTACTACATGACAGTATTGTGATACCAACTCTAATATACGGAAGTGAAGCTTGGACATTGTTGGAAGGACACAAGTCAAGAGTGAGAGTAGTGGAAATGAGTTATTTAAGAGGAGCCTGTGGAGTCACGTGGAGAGACAGGCTGACGAATGAGGATATAAAGGAGCATTGTGGTGTTGATGTGGATGTGATAGGAACACACTGATGTGGTTTGGCCATGTGGAGAGGATGGAGGGTGAAAGATTGACGATGAGAGTGTATGTGAGTGAGGTGGAGGGGGGAAGAGGGAGGGGGAGGCCGAGGATGAGATGGAGGGATGGGGTGGAGAGGTATATGAGAGAGGGGGGTGTGAGCTGGGAGCAGGGCAGTGAAATGGCAGAGGACAGGCCGACTCGGAGGCGATTAGTTTGTGGCCACCCCAAACGGGATTGAGGCGTCTGGCAATATATATATATATATATATATATATATATATATATATATATATATATATATATATATGTATATATATATATATGAATACATTATATATATATATATATATATATATATATATATATATATGAATATATTATATATATATATATATATATATATATATATATATATATACATTATATATATATATATATATATATATATATATTTATATATATATATATATATATATATATATATATATATATATATATATATATATTGTTACATAGCCTATGATTTCATCATCCTTTGTGTAATTATAACGTACAGTGTGCTGCCTGTTTGATCACGAGCGTGTTCTACCTCACTCTCCCCTTCTACCGTTATAGTAGAGTAAGTCGTTCTTTCTGTTGTTCAGAGCGGGATTGTCAACTCTTTGTCCCCATGGCTTCATTTCCGCGTCCTTCTTACAAGTTGTATCAAGCTCTGCCGGCCCCTATATAATGAGCTCAGTCACTGCATTATTGCCACTTAGATCTACTCCTCATTTTGTTCATATCTCTGTCCTCCCCTGTACAGTTATTATTGTAAGTGGTCAGGAAGTCTCCAACCATCTAGCAGCTGTATAATTTGAGTATAAGTGTTATTGCATTTTGTTCTTGTACTGTATAGCATAAGTTGTCAATTTGTAGGCCTAGTGAGGTTTTTGTAATTCATGTAGGGTTCTTGTTATTAGCCATTGTTCATAATAGATTGTATCTGTAATAATTTATCTTGCATTAACTGAGCATTACCCAGTGTATTTTCATTTTATCAAGGAGACTTAGATAAATTTACTCTTGCTAATTTCGTGTTAATAGAGGCTATTGCATTTAACCATATATTTAACCTGTTTTTTGCCATTACATTATCGTTATGAGTCCTGAATGTTTTGTTGTTAGTTTGAGCATTAAACTTTAACTTGTAATTTTACCTAACTCTTTTGATTTGAACATGGAACTTTACGGGACAGTAGTGATTTTTAGTATTCTCACTTAAAGTGTACATTATCTTTCTCTGTTCCGTAACAATATATATATATATATATATATATATATATATATATATATATCCCATTGGGTCCCTGAATTCCTCTGCGAGGGACTTTGCTGGAAGGGTGCAAGGCGTACTTCCCTCCACCTGTCGCCTTATACTTGCAAATCTCATGGGTCCCTACCTGGGGATTCATTTCTTTATTAAATTTTGAAAATGCCTACCTCTGTCCTATATTGAGGACACTGGGTGCTAGTACCAATACACCAGTACTGTATAAGAGAGCCCTATTATGTATTCAATACAGACGGTGGGTATTAGCACCGAAGTGGTGACATGTAGAGGTATATGATATGTAGGAAGACTACTGGGCTTTGAGAGCAGGCTGTGGAGTCTGCGCCCAGAGTCGAGCATATATATATATATATATATATATGTACACACACACACACACACTGACACACACAGTAGGGTGCAGTGTTTTAATACTTTTTTTAATTTTTTTTATGTGGGTGGTGTGGAAAGTTGTCATTTTATTAGAAAAAATTTTGTTAAAAGCATTTTGCTCTAGGATGATATCTTTTACCACCCCAAGCTGATTGAAATTTGATAATTCACCCTCGATAATAGGCAACAGATGTGATATACCCCTATTTGATATTTTGATGTATTTTGCATTTGGGTACTGCTGAAAGCTATTGTTATACCTTGTAAATGGCACATGCAAAGTCAGATTGATATATGATAGTATCTTCTACTGCTCCAAGTAGTCTGAAAAATTGAAAAAAAAAAAAAAAATCAGTAGTTTTTAAAGAATTCCTAAAATTTTAGCATGGTCTATAATATAGAGGTAGCTATAATATGAAAACGTAAAGCCTATATGTTATTTGTACAAAGGTAGATCAATATGCAATAATATCTTCCACTGCCCCAATTAAAATCAGTATGACTTATTGTCAGGAACTTGGTCAAAAACACTGCATCTATTACTGCTTGCCAGAGTTCAAAATATATATTTTCTGTTCCTCCGCTAATACCTATAGATCAGTCCTGCATGAGACAGCCCTAGCATGTATTCAATATGGACAGTGGGTGTTAGCGCCAAAGTGGTGATATGTGGAGGTGTAGGAGGACTACTGGGCCTTGGGATAGGTCACTGCCCCCTAGAAATGGGCCTTGCAGCCTCTGCCCAGAGTCGGACACATAAATAGATAAATAAATAAATAGAGAGAGAGAGAGAGAAAGAAGAGAGAGAGAGAGAGAGAGTAATCCCTCTACTATCCGATGTAATAGAGCCAAAGGCATGTCCGGAAAGTGGTCCCCATCTGGAAAGTGGGCCCCTGGCTCCTGGACAGGTACTAAATCCTCTCACGCACGATAAGTTTTGGTAAGTTTTCCGGAGCACAATTTTTTCTGCAAGGCCGCCTGGCCCAGCCGTCTGCGCATGGCAAATAACACATATTCTCGCCTTATTTTCGGCATCCAAACATCAATATACTGCCATGGAACCTATATCATATTCATCAATGTTTGTTCTAGCTGATAAGCTGCCTGCGCGTGGCAAATAACAAATATTCTCGCCTTATTTTCGGCACCCAAACATCAATATACTGCCAAGAA
The DNA here is from genome assembly GCF_032717465.1 of Coenobita brevimanus. Classification (NCBI taxonomy): domain Eukaryota; kingdom Metazoa; phylum Arthropoda; class Malacostraca; order Decapoda; family Coenobitidae; genus Coenobita; species Coenobita brevimanus. The sequence goes on from NC_137009.1 coordinate 17,583,176, forward strand.
ACCTATATCATATTCATCAATGTTTGTTCTAGCTGATAAGCACCACAAAAAAACAGGAAAACACAAATAAAAGAACATTAGGCGGCCCTGAATAAATATTTTGCTACATCAATTTCACTTCCCAACATCACCATTAGAATGCTTTCCATCATACAGGAAAATGTTATTAAAAGTTTTGCTAGAGACTTTCTAAAAATACAAATCCGGTTGTAATAAGATATATACTTCTCGAGAAAATAGTCAAAAACTGAAAGCTATTTTTGGAAAAAATTCATGGAACTTTTTCTACGAACTTTTCTCGCACACCTTATGTTTTTATTGCATATTTTTATGCAGAATTTCACGAGCTTTCAAATGAGCACATTTGGTTTCGATACGCCTCATAGTTTTTGAGTAAATCATCAAAAACGACTGGGAACTCATGTTCGTGCGTCACTTTCGTGATGCGCGCACAGCATATGATATTCCTGCCTATGTAATAACAAATTCTTATAATAGATATTACACTGTTATGTCTTGTACATACGTAGAATTTACTGCTCTTTATCGTGGTTCTTACTAGAAATCAATACGTCCAATAGTTTTCGAGTAATTGGCCGACCAAGTGAGATTATTCCTTTGAGCGCTATAGAATTTTACTTCAAGCGCTGAAAAAAACATAGTCTGTTCCCCCACCTTTTCCTACAAAAAAAATGCTCCCAAAGGCTTATATTCTGATACTAAACATACGTAGAATTTACTGCTCTTTATCATGGTTCTTACAAGAAATTGGTAAGTCCAATAGTTTTGGAGTAATTGGACGACAATCGTAGAATACTCTCCCTTACTCACATGCGAGATAAAAACATTCTTTCCCTGCCTCACCCACGCCTACATATTTTCGCTTGTTACGTTTTATTATTTTCTTTTTTTACTCAAAGTTTACACGTAAAATATCATGAGGTTTTTGATAGTGCTCTCAGAAACTCGACATGACCACTAGTCTTTTTGCTAGGTACTGATACTGAAGCTGAACTTTCTTCCATCTCATATGTGTGTATGTAAAAAACATTACTTATTTGTGTATAAAATATTGAACTATAGAAATAGGTCAATATATAAATCAACAAAATATGGATAACTCACTTCCTCCAGAGATGTTGAGATGCTGGCAGTAGCTTGAAGATGAGGAGTTATGTAGTGTGTGAGTCTGTGCATGTGTGTGTGTGTGTGTGTGTGTGTGTGTGTGTGTGTGTGTGTGTGTGTATGTGCATGTGTGTGTGTATGTGGGTGTGGGTGAGTGTGTGTGCGTGTGTGTGTGTGTGTGTCTGTGACTGTGGTGTATTTTCTTCTCTCCTTGTGATACATTTGCCTAAAACACATGCAATACACACAATAGATTTCTCCACCAACATTCGCTGCACGACATACACATGTATATGTGGCTGTAGCATATTTCTTGTCTCTGACACTTGCACTATGTTTTAGCTAAGTTAGTGAATGCATGAAATATTTCTCTGTGAACACTCACTGCACTATTTTATATGTATATTTCACACTAAACCATACGCAATATAAAACACTATCACAAGATTCCATCCCAACCTCCTCTATTATTCCCGACTCTATGGCGTATGTGATTGCCTGTTTCCTTAGCAACTGTTGCATATCTCTATGACGTGCATAATGCCTGCTATGGTAGGTCAGTTATTTCACCGATCCAGGCACTATATGTTTCACAAATATAAGTATTGCCTTCACTCTATAAAGGTAAAATACTCACATCATTTATGGGTAGGGTGAAGCAGAGTGGAAACTCCTTTATAACAAATCACACTCCTGCCTGTAGGTTTAACGGCTGATAATGGGCCCCAGTGATTTACAGACAATTTATCTATGTTCCATAGACACAATCACTTCACATTATAGTCAAAAACACTGTACAATCACAATATTTCAATAATGGCTCCTGCCTCGAGTGGGAAGGGGAAAATGGCGGGTTTAAAGGGACACTGACAGCTGCACTACTCTCCTGTCCGGCTGGTCGTGAGATACTGAGATATTTCTGCTACACATTGTCTCATCAGAGCAGTCACAGTGTTGCTAAATGCTTACCGCGGAAGAGAGATGCACACACCAGAACACACCAAAATTTGACGCAAATCGGCCAAAAACTTTTCTTTTGACGGCATTTTTTCTGCTTAGGAACGCGATCTGCGTGACTGTGCTTCTTTCTACCAAAACCACATGCAACGCGATTCGCGCAACTGTGCCTGAGAGGGTTAAGAACCCTAACCCAGCCTAACTTTGAAAGCCACCTAAATAACTCCCTACTGGACATGTATAGCACCTATGGTCAGACTCAAATATGAAGTCCGTTTGGGTGGGGCCCGAGAGGGGATTTCCCTCTCTACAGCTCTGCCGCATCAACCCCAGTACCTATCTCTCTCTCTCTGTCATATGTCAGCTATTTACTATTTGAAATTGTATATTAAATATTCTGTACTTATTAAATATATTAAATAAGGCTATATAGTGCTATGAATGTGTCGCTTTTTAGGATAATAACAATGATTTGTATAAATTCCACACCACGTGACAACGTCGCTTTCCGACGTTGCCAGAGGTCAAGGACACCCACCTCAGACTACAGGTGACAGGTCACTTTCTCCCTGATCCCCACCCACGATGGCAGTTACTCCGACTCGCTCTCGTGTGCTCCACAGCCGGGAGAAAGAACTTACTTACAATGTGAACAAGTATTTTTTAGAAGAAAGATCAGAGAGAGGACTTATGCCTACTGGGGAAACCTCAAAAAAAAAAAAAAAAAAAAAAAAAACGCGCCAAGACTTTTACCTCAGTGCTGGTGTGGAAAAAAGGTCGAAACAATATACAAGAAAACAAAACTTATAAATATATTAAAACTTTCTCAATCAACTGAGAGAGAGAGAGAGAGAGAGAGAGAGAGAGAGAGAGGAGGTTTGGCAGAGCTGTAAAGAGGGAAATCCCCACGCGGGCCTCACCCAAACGGACTTCATATTTGAGTCTGACCATAGTTAAACCTATTTAAGACCCTATTCACACCAATAATGGACATGAAGCATGAAAAAAATTAAAATGAACCAAAGAATGAGGAATTAGAAGTGACTGTACCTCTGATAGGGTACTTACAGCACATCTGTGGCCGCCTTTTCTAAGGATTTGGCAGTGGTGAAAATGCTCTTGAAGCACGTACAGTACTCCAGTGTTGTGCTGCACTTAATTCTTTACACTGCGAGTTATAATTGTTTAACACTGCACATTGTTCCTAACTGCATCATGCAAGTTTCAACTGCCAGTTTCAAACACCAATTTGCACTCCACAGTTGATCCTTTGCACACTAAGCTCTAATTTCTTAACAATGTAAATTTCCATTTGGTCTAGTGGTGAGGTATTGGAGTTTATTCACTGTTTATTCACCAAAAACCAGCACGTGTGGCTTCCATTACGATAACCATCTACTCACCATCGAAGTTAGGCAGTAACTGTTGATAACGGGGAAACAGAGTTGCCAGATCGCAATGGCCATATTACCAAACTCCTCAATTTTCATTGCTAAATTTAACTTTTCATTACCAAACTCATAGAGCTAGCAATTATTCTTCACTAATTATATATACAAGTGGAAACACATGTAATCACTCTCCTTATAATTAACAGCATGTTGATTAATTTCACACTATGTAGGCTAGGAGATTAATCAGAAAAAGCAAACAATCCACCATCTCCATCCTGTGTATCCTCATACATGTGAAAACTCCATTTGGTAATGCATTATTCTGATTCATTACCAAATGAATTTTTCATTACCAAATTGGCCCATATTTGGTAATAAAAATTACCAAATGGCAACTCTGCAAGGGGAGGGGGAGGGGGGAGGAAGGAAGGGTTGAAGGGGCCATGGTGTAAATCAGCTGTTCGGCGCTGTGCGGCAATTTCAAATTACAGGTGGGAAAAAATTTGGATTTAGGGGGAATTTGTTTCTTTTAATGGCCATTTTTGGGTTCCTAAGGCCCAGGCCCACAATGTCCGGTAAGTGGGGTGTCCGGAAAGTGGGCGTCCGGAAAGTATGGGGATTACTATATACATATACAGTAATCACTCTAATATCCGGACGCCCAATAACCGAACATCCCCACTACCCGGACCTAATTGTCCTGGGATCCAACATTCCCAAAATGGTCCGACCCCCCCCCCAAAAAAAAAAGATTTTTTCCCGTCCGTAATTTGAACTTGCCGCGCGCGCCGCGGGAGAGCATTGTTTTAGTGTGTCATTCCTCCGACGTCCGATAGAGCGCCGCTGCATTCTCCCCACTTCCCACCTGTCTCTCACCGCGAGTGAACGTACGCTCTTCGCAATGGCTGCCCACATGTTAGCTTTTGTGGTGGTGCCCTACCTGCTGCAGGGCCTCCTGCTGCTCTCGGGCCTCCTCTTAGTGTGTGTGATGATGGCCCCGCCACCTGAGAAAAGGAAGAGAGTGGTGTTGACTCTGGAAAAGAAGAGGGAGATATTGGAGAAAGTTGATGCGGGTTGGTCTTCTTCCCGCATTCTCCGCGAGTACAACCTGGCCCGGTTGACTTTGTTCGATATCAAACATTCCCGAGACAAACTCATGCAGTACACGGCTGACTTCTCGTCGAGAAGCAAACGCAACATGGAAAGGAAGGTTATGTTTACCCCCAAGTTTGCAGAAATCGACCAATCCACGTTGAATTGGTACCGACAGCAACGTGCAGCTGGTGTGATGGTACGTGGAACGGAGCTGAAGGCTGCTGCTGAGAAGTTCACAAGGCTTCACGACGACCTAGACTTCAAGGCATCCGAGGGTTGGCTCTTCGCGTTCAAGTTGCGACATGGCCTTACTAACCGTAAAGCACATGGCGAAGCATTGGACGCTAACAAGGATGGAGTTGACGAGTTTCGGCACAAGGTGAAAGGCTTGATCGACAGGGAGGGCCTAACTCTTGGTCAAGTCTACAATGCTGACGAAACTGGCCTATTCTATTGCTCGCTGCCAACGAACACTCTAGTCGAGGAGACGGAGAAGTGTGTACCTGGCTGCAAGCTTTCCAAGGAACGGATATCTGCTTTGTGTTGTGCCAGTGCTAACGGCATGCACCGGCTTAAGCCCGTTGTTGTTGGCCGTGCAAAGCAGCCTCGGTGCCTTCGTGGGGTGATGGATGTCCTTCCTGTCGTCTGGTACCATTCTTTGAAAGCATGGTTCACAGCTGTGATTTTCAAAGACTGGTTTCACCGTCACTTCATCAAGGAGGTCATCCATTACCGGACGAAGACACTGGGAATCCCTCGCGACCAGGTAAAGGCTCTCCTTCTGCTCGACAATGCACCTGCCCACCTGTGCAACAAGGACTTGGTTGCTGAGAATGGCCGTATTAGGTGCATGTTTCTGCCACCTAATATGACTGCTCTCATTCAACCCATGGACCAAGGAGTGATCATGGCAACAAAGCGCCTATACCGTCGGAAGTTCCTGGACGAGGTGATGGTTGTTCTCGAGGACGAGGACGAGCGCAGGGAAGGACGGGACACACGAGGCAAGCGGACTTTGGAAAACCTTCTCCACTACAACATCAAGTCTGCGCTGTACAACTGGGCTAGTGCATGGAAGGAAGTCCCTGTGAAAACTCTTGAAAATGGTTGGTCTCGTCTGCTTCTCGGAACGGATGTGGAGTACGATTTTCTGGGGTTTGACGTGGATGACTTCCATGCACGGCTACGTACGCACAGTGACGATGTTGATGAGGACGATGTTCGTGAGTGGTTGGATGACGACGAGGGCGATCCTGGGTATCAGATGTTGTCTGATATCAAGATCGCGTCTTCGGTTGCTGGTGTCAGTACCGAACTTGAAGATTCCGATGATGAAGGCGATGACGATGCGGACTCCTCTCAGCAGGACACTACTCCAGCCATCCCCAAGCTGAGCGCACTCCGGGAACATCTAGAGTTCGTCCTAGACTACCTGGAACACCCGGACTGCGACAGGGAGATGGGACCCTTGGGACTCATGGAGGAAGTGCGTGCTTTCAGGCAGCGCATCATCAATCATCAGAATCGTCGTTCCTTGCATCAGTCAACGATTGACAGTTTTTTCAGGCCCGTGACCCCCGCTGTGCCCAGCCCTGGCTCCACTCCGTTGCCTCCCCAAGACAGGCCCTCATGCTCCGAGCCATAGCCCAGCACATCAGCCACGGTGGAGTCACCGCTCGAGGTGAGTTTGCTGCTTTCTTCAAAGTCCTCTGCAGTGGGTACGCCATCACCACAACCCAGCGATGCACCCCTAGGTCGCCTGCCAGTGATACTCTCGGACTCTGACAGTGAATAAACAGCAAGAACTTCTCCACTAGACCACACTGGAATTTTGAGTGTTGTGCAGTGAAAAAAACGGTGTGTTGTGTTAAGGTTTTCAAGTTGAGAGAAAAGACTCAATGGAAAAGAAATTTAACGTAAATAGACTTCTTTGTTTTGGCTTTGGAAAATGGAAAAAAATTGGGAAAAGTTAAAGTGCAACGACGGTGAATAAAACCCACACTTGTAGACGAAGAATATAATTACCAAACAGTTTCGGTGGACACTGCCACCATCTTCAGACATTTTCATAACTAAATCGGCCAAAGGAAATACAGTGGTTATTCTTGACAAAACTGAATATGAAAATAAAATGAACCATCTTTTGAGTGATACTACAACATACGAAAAATTACGGTCCTCCCCTCTGAAGAGACTTGCATCAGCATTTAACAAGAAAGTGAAAGAAGTGTTGAAAAATGTGCCTAATGTAGATATCAATAAGTTCATTCAGATCAACCCTAAATTACCATATATATACGGATTACCAAAGACCCATAAAGCTAATATTCCACTGCGTCCCATAATTTCACAGTGTGGGTGTTTTACGTATAAGTTATCTCAGTTTCTTGCCAATAAATTAGCCCCTGTAGTAGGTACAGTATCCCCAGCACACGTAAAGAACTCTTCGGATTTTATAGAGAAAATTAAATCACTTGACTTTTTCTCCGGTAAAATGGTTAGCTTCGATGTTGATTCATTGTTTACCAAAGTTCCCATTAATGATGTTTGGAATTTCTAGCTAACAAATTGCCAGAATGTGATATTGACTTAGGTATGCCAGCTGACAGTTTCATAGAACTTGTAAAATTATGTGTGACTTCGAATGCTTTTTCATTTAACAACAACTTTTACCTGCAACGTTTTGGTATGGGTATGGGTTCTCCATTGTCACCCATTTTAAGCAGTTTATATATGGAGTATTATGAAACGGAACTACTGCCACGAGTTTCTCCCCCTCAACTCATTTGGTTTCGTTATGTTGATGACATATTTTCATTTTGGCCTTCAGCACTTGATAATTTTGACGAGTTTTTCACACACCTAAATAATCTTGCTCCCTCCATTAAATTTAAAGTTGAGTGGGAGAACGGGGGTGTTCTTCCCTTTCTTGATGTGCTGGTGATGAAGCAAAATCATTCACTTAGCTTTAAGGTGTATAGGAAACCAACCAGTTGTAACTTGTTCATTCATTATTATTCGTATCATCACTCTGCCACAAAATTGTCTGTTATCTCATCAATGTTCCTTAGAGCCCTTAGAATATGCAGTCCAGAACATATACAAGAAGAAAACAATCTCATTTGGGAAATCTTCCAAAACTTAAGGTATCCCAAATGGTTCATTAAACAAGCATACCTCCGAGCTAGGCGATCTTACTACGTACCTAAAGAACCCACCACAAAAAAGAAACGTTTCCTCACTTTGCCTTATGTTGCAGACTTGAATATGTTAAAGTTAATAGGTTACAGTAGTGAGGTAAATATAGCATTTAGGTATACCTCCACCATCAGAGCAATGTTAGTAAAGAACAAATGTACAACATATTCAGAAGCAGGCATATATAAAATTCCTTGCAAAGATTGTGAACTAGTTTACATAGGAGAAACAGGTCGTAGTTTGGAAACACGGATTAAGGAACACAAGTATGCCATAAGAACATGTAATTTAAATAATGCAATATTTAACCATGTTTGTGAAGCCAACCACAGAATTGACTGGCAAGGTAGCCATCTATTGTATAGAAGTCATGACTTTCGGAAACAAAAGATTATTGAAGCCATGTGTATCCAGAAATACGAGAATTTCAACCTTAGTGAAGGTATGTACAAGCTAGATCCTATAATGAGGTCCCTAGTGGAAATGTCCCTTCCTGCTAAGACACAGGTAGGGTCAGATAGGAATTACACCTGACCTGTCCAGTAATGTCCCCCCCAAAATCCCCCTTGGGTTAATCCCCGCTTACAATCTACCCCACCCCACCTCACCTTTACCCCCCCTTCCACACACACACACACACGCATAAAAAGGAACCCTTGTATAGTCAGTATGTCATTCCCTCTCACTATCTTGACCACTGAAGATGGTGGCAGTGTCCACCGAAACTGTTTGGTAATTATATTCTTCGTCTACAAGTGTGGGTTTTATTCACCGTCTTTGATTATCACGCAAGAGTGATTCATCCAGCCATTAAAGTGCAACACTAAGTTACAATGGAGCATTATTTGGACAAAAGTGAACACTGTGAAGAGAACGGACTTCTGTGTGTTATTGACTAAGTTCAGTGCAAGACTTCAGGAAGAGTGTACTGCAAGTGCTTCAGGAAATCGTTCTTACTGTCAGAGTCCGAGAGGAGGCGGTTATTCATCGAGGTGGCCAGGGACTTGCTGTAAGTAGCCAGAATGTTTCATACTGTACTTTTTTCCATACTATACTTACCAGAATGTTTCATACTGTACTTTTTTCCATACTATACTTACCAGAATGTTTCATACTGTACTTTTTTCCATACTATACTTACCTCATTTCACTCTTTAATGTCCTTTATTGGTGTCAATAGGGTGTTAGTAGCTATGCATGTGCAGTAGGAATGTGTTTTTCTGAGTTAGGCTAGGTTAGGGTCCATAAGTACCAGAATGTTTATTAATGTATGAACACACTTCTAAACCCTCATTTTATGTTCCTTTTGCATTTATTTCAGTCATTTATGTGCCTTATTGGTGTGATCTGGGTCTTAAATAGGTGCTATGCATGTCCAGAGGGAGTTGTATAGGTGTTTCTCTGAGTTTGGGTCCATTAGTACAAGTCCATAAGCTGGGGCCCAATATCCGGACAAAACCAATAACCGGACCTACCAATGGCTCTATTACGTCGGATATTGGAGTGATTACTGATATATATATATATATATATATATTTATATATATATGTATATATATATATGTATATATATATTTATGTATATATATATTTATGTATATATATATATGTATATATATTTATATATATATATATATATATAGATAGATAGATATATACATATATATATATATATATATATATTTATGTATATATATATATATATATGTATATATATATATATACATTTATATATGTATATATATATGTATATATATATATATATATATATATATATATATATATATATATATATATATATATATATATATATATATATTTATGTATATATATATATATATATATATATATATATATATATATATATATTTATATATATATATATATATATATATATATATATATATATATATATATATATATATATATATATAGATATATATAGATATATATTTTTATCTATCTATCTATCTATCTACCTATATATATATATATATATATATATATATATATATATATATATATATATATATCCCATTGTGTCCCTGAATTCCTCTGCGAGGGACTTTGCTGGAAGGGTGCAAGGTGTACTGCCCTCCACCTGTCGCCTTATAGTTGCAAAGCTCATGGGTCCCTACCTGGGGATTCATTTCTTTATTAAATTTTGAAAATGCCTACCTCTGTCCTATATTGAGGACACTGGGTGCTAGTACCAATACACCAGTCCTGTATGAGACAGCCCTATTATATATTCAATACAGACGGTGGGTGTTAGCACCGAAGTGGTGACATGTAGAGGTGTATGATATGTAGGAAGACTACTAGGCTTGGAGAGTAGGCTGTGGAGTCTGTGCCCAGAGTCGAGCATATATATATATATATATATATATATATATATATATATATATATATATATATATATGTCACACACACACACACACACACAGTAGGGTGCAGTGTTTTAATACTATTTTTTATTTTTTTTATGTGGGTATTGTGGAAAAGTTGTCATTTCATTAGAAATTTTTTTGTTAAAAGCATTTTGCTCTAGGATGATATCTTTTACCTCCCCAAGCTGATTGAAATTTGATAATTCACCCTTGATAATAGGCAACAGATGTGATATACCCCGATTTGATATTTTGATGTATTTTACATTTGGGTACTGCTGAAAGCTATTGTTATACCTTGTAAATGGCACATGCAAAGACGGATTGATATATGATAATATCTTCTACTGCTCCAAGTAGTCTGAAAAATTGAAAAAAAAAAAAATCAGTAGTTTTTAAAGAATTCCAAAAATTTTAGCATGGTCTATAATATAGAGGTAGCTATAATATGAAAACGTAAAGCCTATATGTTATTTGTACAAAGGTAGATCAATATGCAATATCTTCCACTGCCCCAATTAAAATCAGTATGACTTATTGTCAGAAACTTGGTCAAAAACACTGCATCTATTACTGCTTGCCAGAGATCAAAATATATATTTTCTGTTCTTAGGCTATTATTTAGTTTAACAGAATTCCATATACAACTTTTTGCTTATTTTTTCTCATTTATACTTAAGAAAAAATAACCCAGAACTCACCGCTAGGAGGTGGCTGCATTTTTTGTTCCGCCCTACTCCGGCCCACCAACCCTACCATCGCTGGAACTATTTATGTGCTACATTGCTTTTTAGTTCCAAATCGAGGCATTTGTTGACGGGACAACAGAGTTGATTGATCAAATCCATCCTGGTTGCTTCTCCCACAAACTTTCTCAGAAGCCTCGGTAACAAGCTTGATGTAACGTTCCACTGCTTGAATGTGACACGGAATATCCATTGCTTGATAATGTGGAACATCACATATATGAATGAATTCCATGATAATTTCTGTGTCTAAGTTCCTTGCAACCATATAACCCGGGTTTCAGGCAGAGTTAAATGTCCTTCAGATTTCCCTATCCAAAATCATTTAATCATGGCAGTCATTTCAGAGAGCCTCGGAGGGCCCAATACCCGCCCAGGGTTCCAACCAAAAGCACAGATTCGCATGGCCATGTGTAATGTGAGAGGTGTGTTCAATAGTGCGAGATATGCATTGTGTGAAACGGAGATGACAGGGTGTGAAGTGGAGGAGTGGGAGGGTGTGAAATGTGCAAGATCGGGCATGAATGGGCGAGGAAGATGCAAGGAAGGAGTTGCTTTGTTGTTGAATGAGGTGTGGCAGAGTGGAATGAGAGACTACAAATGTGTCAGCTCAAGGTGTACTGTATGTATGTCAAGTTCAGGTTTGAGAAGGTGAAAGTGGTAGTGACTGTAGCATATGCACCATGTGAGGACAGAAGTGAGAAAGAGAAAGACAGATTTTGGGATAAGCTGGGTGAAGTAGTGGGAGAAATGCCCAGGAGCTTCAAGGTGATCATAAGGAGGGATATGAATGGGAGAGTACGCACTGGTCCTGAGGATGACATAATGGGTTGTTATGGAGTACCAGGAGAATATGATAATGAGAAGAGACTAAAGGATATGTGTCAGGAGAGGAGGTTGTGCATTTATAACTCGTACTTCAAACAGAGATGCACATAAATATACATGGTATAGTGGAAAAGGAGATCGTGTTGAAAGCAGCCCGATTGATTATGTGCTTGAAGAGAGGTCGATGATGGGAATGGTGTCTGATACGAGGGCTGTAAGACGACGATGTGGAGGTCTGTTAGATCATATGATTGTGGTATGCAAGATCAAGCTGAGAGGAATGACGTGGATCAGGAGAGAGAGGAGCAGTCATGGAGAAAGACTGAAAGTTGAGAAGCTGAGGATCAAAGAAATGGCAGATGATTACAGGACCAAAGTAGAGGAGGAGTTAGAATCAGTGAACTGGAATGAAATGGATCTGGACAGCCTGTGGAATATATATAGGGATTGCTTTATTAGGAATGCTAAAGTGGTGTGTGGCATGGTAAGAGTACCAACAAAGAAGAAAGGTACGGCATGGTGGGAAGAGGAGGATAAGAGAGCGGTGGAGGAAAAGAGGAAGAAGTGGCCAAAGTGGTTACAGGATAGGGGTTCAGTTGAAATAAGAAATGAGTATATTGAGAGCAAGAAGCATGTAAAGAGACTAGTGAAGAGGAAAAAGAAGGAGGTAAATGAGGATCTAGGAAGAAAAATGAATGTGAACTATTCTGAAAATCGGAAGTTATTCTGGAAAGAGGTGCGGAAATGTAGAAGTGAAAGTGGAAAGAAATGTGAAGGTGTGAAGGATGTAGGTGGTAGATTATTAACCCGTGGAGATGGTGTAAGGTCCAGATGGAGAGAAAATTTTGAAAGCCTGATGAATGGGAATAGAGAGCGCAGAGCAGCTGTAAACAGGGTTAGTTTGGGTGGTGTGCGAGGAAGGAAAGCAGTGCCAGGAGACGTGACACTCGCACAGGTGAAGAGTGCCGTGAAGCGGCTGAAGAGTGGAAAAGTAACTGGGGTTGATGAGGTGTATGCAGAGATGCTTAAGTGTAGTGGACAGGGTGGAAAGAAGTGCTTGTTCGAGATATGTAAGAAGGCATGGATGAGTGAAACTGTGCCTGCAGAGTGGAAAAAAAGGCTGTGATTGTACCCCTGTACAAAAATAAAGGTGAGTGAAGTGAGTGCAAAAATTATCGTGGCATAAGTTTATTGAGTGTGGTAGGGAAGGTGTATGGAAGAATTATTATAGAGAAAGTAAGAGAGATATCAGAAGTCCTAGTGAGTGATGAACAGGGTGGCTTTAGGAGTGGCAGAGGATGTGTGGATCAAATATTTGCAGTGAGACAGATACAAGGCTTGTGAGAAGGACCATGAGGTGTTTATTGCATTCATGGGTCTGCAAAAAGCATACGACAAAGTAGACAGAGGGATTGTGGAAAGGTTTGCGCATGTACAGTGTAGATGGTCAGCTGCTAGGGGCTGTCAAAAGTTTTCATGATGTTAATGAAGCATGTGTAAGGGTTAATGGGCAGCCAAATGAATGGTCACCATCGGTGTGGACATACATCAAGGTTATTTAATATCCCCAAGGTTATTCATTATATTATGTGGATGGGGTGATGAGAGAAGTAAAAACACGAGTAATGGAGAGAGGAATGGCGTTGGTAATGAATGGTGATGGATGGAGTACCTCAAATTTGTTGTATATTGATGATGCAGTACTGTTTGCAAGTACGAGACAAGAACTTGGTAGACTAGTGCAGAGTTTTGCTGATGACTGTGAGCGTCCCCATTGTTGTTCATTATTTATATGGATGGGGTGATGAGAGAAGTAAAAACACGAGTAAAGGAGAGAGGGATGGAGTGGGTAATGAATGGTGATGGATGGAGTATCTCAAATTTGTTGTATATTGATGATGCAGTACTGCTTGCAAGAACCAGACAAGAACTCGGTAGGCTAGTGCAGAGTTTTATTGATGACTGTGAGCGTCGTGCCTTGAGAGTAAATGTATAAAACAGTCAAGTAATGGTTACTGAGAGAGAAGGTGACTCCCAGTGTGATGTTACAGTGAGTGGAGGGAGACTGGAAATGGTGAGAGAGTTCAAATACCTGGGTACAGTGATAGAAAAAAAAAAAGAGGAAAATGTGCAAAAGAAGTTGAAAGTAGAATGACACAAGGAAGAAAAGTAGTTGGTGCAATGAAGGCCTTGATAAGAAACAGAGGTTTGAGTGTTGCAGCTGCAGGAGGCTTACATGAGGGAGTGTTAGTGCAAAGTTTAGCATATTGATGTAAAACTATGGTGTGGCATGAAAATGAAAAGTCGAGAGTGATAGCAGTGGAGATGGGACTTCCGAGGAATGTATGTGGAGTACAGAGGGTGGATAGGATACGAAATAATGTGATTCGAGAAAGCTGTGGAGTGAGGAAGTCGGTGGACACCAGAATCGAAGAGAGTGCACTGAGATGGTGTGGTCATCTGGAGAGAATGGATAATAACAGAGTGGTGAATAAGGTATATCTGAGCGAAATTGAAGGAGGGAGGAGGAGAGGTAGGACAAGGAGAAAGTGGAAACATATGATGGATGAGTGTGTGAGGAAGAGAGGTTTGGAAGTCGGTGAGGTTAGGGAGCTGACAAGAGATCAAGCTGGCTGGATGAATGTTGTAAGGAGAACTGCATGTTCAGGGATTTTGGTACCCATTTTTAACGTACCAGCATCCGGATTAACTCAATCGGATACGTTTATGTGAAGCTACAGAACGTGGTGAATGTTTTTGGTGTATCAGATAGAGCCAGGGTTCAGGGGGCTTGAATGATGAGTGAATGGAAACGTGGCCCATTGGACTTGGCAACTTGGGCTGTCTGGACATTGCGACTCCTCACCCTGCCCTAGGGTGGGAAAGGAGGTCCGAATGATGATGATGATAATAAAGTTCCTTGTAAGAGGAGGTTCTGCCAGCTCCAAAGAACCAGTCAACAATGTCATACTGTAAGATGATTCAGTGTTGAAATTTAGAGTGGGCAGTTTAAAAGCTCTCACACAATCTGGTGCTGAGTTTCGTGCCTTCAAGGTCCTCCTCCAACCCAGCTCCCTTTTGTGACCTTCCTTGTCGTGAATCATATTTAGTAGAATACTTTCTTGGTGACCATAGTATGCATTTCGTTGAATAACTGGTTTTACTCAATCTTGTGTTCTGCCGTCCAATTTTCCATCTCTGACTATTGTTTCTCGAAGATGTTTAGAAGCTTTTGTTACTGAGGGATTGCATTTGATTCTAAATCACACTGGAGCATACACTGCCATAATAAATTTGATGATCGTCACAGTTTTATCCGATGGATTTTCTATAGCTTCTGAGAAAGTTTGTGGGAGAGGCAACCGGGATGGATTTATTCAATCAACACCGTTGCCTCGCCAACAGATGCCTCGACTTGAAACTAAAAGGTAATTTAGCACAGAAATAGTTCCAGCAGTGGTAGGATGGTCGGGCTGGAGTAGGGAGGAACTCGAAATACAGCCACCTTCTTGCGGTGTGTTCTGGGTTATTTTTTCCTCAATATAAATGAGAAAAAATTAGCAAAGAGGTGTATTTGAAATTCTGTTCAACTAAATAATTGCTTAAAAACAGAAAATATATATTCTGAACTCTGGCAAGCAGTCATAGATTCAGCGTTTTTGACCTAGTTTCTGACAATAAGTAATATTGATTTTAATTCCTACCGTCACTAACTCAAGAGTTGCGCCATTGATCGCCAGCTAGTTCAATATGGAAGTCGGGCTACTCATGCAGTGACCACAGAAATCGCATATCTTTAAAAATCTCTCCCGTGATATTTAATGATATACCGTAACTAAGTTCTTCATGATATTATTCTTTAGTAGTTATACTAATTTCCTAGATATGCTTTAATGCGGTAAATGCAGGAAAACGTTACTATAGCCGCCGTGAACGCACACTGGGTGTGATAGCATTCATCACATATTTACAAGTCTCTAGGTGCATATTTTGTTTGAAACCCATATAAATTAGCTTTCTAAAAGAACAATGCTTCATCTCCAAAATGCTGAAGAAAATCTACAAAGTTTTTCATATGAAAATTGTACAATGTTTAAAGCCAAAATCGTGCGGAGACGAGACCGCCGGCCGAAATCCGACATTGCCGAGGGCTCCAAAATACGGTACAAAAATTCAAAACAACACACCAGTGGTGTACCCTGAACAGGGTATTCCTCTAGACTTCAGGAATTACTTCAGTCTAGGCACTGTCCATTTTTCTCTGCAACGGTTTTCCATGATCTTTGTACAGTAGGTCCAGCTGGGCAGTAGACACACATTTTTTTTTTTTTTTTTTTTTTTTATAATAACAGAACGGAGGAAGGAAAAACAAATGGAGAAAAAAAAAAATAATCCATACACCAGAATACTGGTGTCCTCTGTTCATAAAATATCTGTAACAGTTAGACTTGAAGAGTTGTAGGTTGAAATTTGGAGGAAAACAACTCTGGGGAAGCGAGTTCCAGAGAGATGCAGTTCGGGGAATGAAAGAATTCTGATAGGCAGAAGTTCTGCAATATGGTTGAGTGACATTCCAGTCATGAGCGCTACCAGATGCCCGTGTAGCACGAGGGAAGGCATGGAGAGGTGGCACCATGGACGCAACTTCGTCTGAGCATTTGCCAAAAAATATCTGTAAAATAATGCAAGGGAGGCAACATTCCTTCTTACTTGCAGGG
The DNA here is from genome assembly GCF_032717465.1 of Coenobita brevimanus. NCBI lineage: Eukaryota > Metazoa > Arthropoda > Malacostraca > Decapoda > Coenobitidae > Coenobita > Coenobita brevimanus. The sequence goes on from NC_137009.1 coordinate 17,599,627, forward strand.
GAGGTAGTTTATATGTAATGGCAGGGTTGTTAATGATTCTAACAGCTTTATTCTGAATTTTGTCTAGTTGCCTTAATGCAACCTCTCCACAACCATTCCACAAGGGTGAGCAATATTCAAGCTGAGAGCGCACATGACTCTTATAAATTATAGCTAACTGCTCATCGGCGAAGAAGTTACGGACTCTGTACAATAATCCAAGTTTCTTTGAGGCGGTTTTAGCAAGTGATCTGACATGAGAGGTCCAGTTGAGGGCACTGTTAAGTGAGACACCAAGAATTTCAATACTTTTGGAGATGGGAATATTAGTAGCACTGAAGGTAATGTACGAGTCTGGCAATATCTGTCTATTGGTAAACTGTATATATTTAGTTTTACTAGCATTAAAAGAGACAAGGTTGTTTTGTCCCCATTCACTGATTGTAGATAGATCTTCATTTATGGAGATGGCTGTATTGAGTTGAGAGGTAGAGATATTAGACTTTGTAAATGGATGTCTGAGTGTGAATGAACTATGTAGTGTTGAGTCATCTGCATATGAGTGAATGGGATTGTGAGTGACAGATAAGAGATCATTAATATGAACCAGAAATAGGGTTGGCGCCAGAACTGATCCCTGCGGCACGCCGGCGTTAATTGAGTGGAAATTCGAATATACATCATCTACTTTTACTCTTATTTTCCTGTCACTAAGATAAGAAGAAATCAAAGGAACAAAAGACGTTAGTCCATAGCAACGGAGTTTGGACAGCAGGGAACGGTGCCATACTCTGTCGAAAGCTTTAGAGATATCAAGAGCTACTGCATGAGTTTCTCCAAAAAGATCTATTGATTGATGGATGGTATGAGTTAAGAGATTGAGTATGTCAATGGTGGATCTTTCGTGGCGAAAACCGTATTGTCTATCATTAATTAAGTTGTTGGATTCAAGATGTTTAACAATATGCTTATTAATTAAAGTTTCAAATACCTTACCAAGAGAAGATGTGATAGCTATTGGTCTGTAATTGGAGGGGTCAGACGAACTTCCTTTCTTCGGAACTGGGTGGATATTGGCTTCTTTCCATGAATTTGGGAATAAAGAAGTACGTATGCATAGTCTGAATAATTTAGCTAGGACAGAGGCAAGTTCAGGGGAACACTTTTTCAAAACAATTGGCGGAATTCCATCTGGACCTGGAGTTTTGTTGGTAGGTAAATTGTCTAGGATGGATTTTACAAATCTTGTCTGTATTTTAAGTGGGGCAATTTCGGGAGAATCAAGTTCCAGTACTGAGACATTCTGGCTGGTATCATCTATGGTAGAGTTTCTTGCAAAGGTACTAGCAAAGATATCTGCTTTCCCACGTGGGTCATTTGTAATATTGCCATCTGAAGATTTTAGTGGGGGAATGGAAGATGACTTGTTAAAGTTATTATTGAAAGAATTAAGAGTTGACCAGAATATTCTATTGTCATTAGGGTTGTTAAGTAGTTTTGATGCTTGCTTTTGAAGAAAGTTTGATTTAGATAGATTTAATACAGCTTTTGCATGATTTCTAGCAATTTTAAATTGGGAGAGTGATTCAGGTGTTTTTGATTTTAAGTAAGAGTTATATGCTAATGACTTTTGGGCTGTTGCTCTGGCACAATTGCCATCAAACCATTTTGGAGAGTTTGATCTTTTAGTGAACTGTTGACTTGGTATGAATAAATCCATACCAGCTAGTATTAAGTCACAAATGTGGGACTGGGTAGAATTGAGTTTGTTGTCGTTTATAATCGTAACGTACGATCTTCAGCCGTGTCGTGCTAATATTTTTTAATGAAGAATAGTTACATGATTCTCATAACACTGTTTATTTTGTTTTGATTGACACATACATGAAATGGATGTAAAATAAAGCTTATCGATATTTAAGGAGGGAAAGAATAATAACCGTCCCCAAACCGAGATGGTAGACTCAGCCCACCATTCTTTATTTTCCTTGACTATAATACTCGTACAGCCTCTTTTCCTTGTAAGAGCGACTAAAATAATGTTGTTATAATTTCTCCTTTCCTTTTAGTGACATAGAGGGCTCATAAAATGAGCGGAGTCTAGTAGACCGACTTTGATGTCGAAAATTAAATAATCTGGCGAAGAGTGGCAGTTTTCCCTTGGTTAGTGACATCGGGAATTGGGGCAGTGGAAGATATTATTGTATATTGACGTACCTTTGCACAAATTACATATAGGCTTTTGGTTTTCATATTATAGCTACCCCTAACTTATGGACATCATGGTAGAATTTTAGGAACTTTTTAAAAACTACCGATTTTTTTTTTTTTTTTTCATATTTTCAAAAAACTTGGGGCAGTAGAAGATATTATCATATATCAATCCGTCTTGCAAATGTCATTTACAAGGTACAACAATAGCTTTCAGGAGTATCCAAAAGTAAAATACATAAAAATATCAAATTGGGGTATATCACATCTGTTGCCTATTTTTGAGGGTGAATTTTCAAACTTCAGTCAGCTTGGGGTGGTAAAGGATATCATCCTAGAGCAAAAATGCTTGTAACACAATTTTTTCTAATGAAATGACAAATTTTCCACACTACCCACATCAAAAAATCGAAAAAAGTGTTAAAACGCTCCACCCTAATACACAGTGATCCCTCAATTATTCAGATGTTCATTATTTGAACATGTTCAGTATTCGGATGCTCGGCCTTGGCTCTATTAAACCATTATCCGAGTTTACTTGCTATTATCGGGGTGCAAAAGTGTCTGAGAACTTCAGCCAGCTAGCCAACATGTCCAAATATTTGGTATCATGGCCACTGGGCTTTAGCCATGACCAGGAAGTAGTCTGTAACCCAAAACCAGAGCTAAACTGTCCATCTGACCCTGTACTGAATAGTCAAAATTGCGTGCTCGTCCTATCACTCCCAACGAACCTCCAGCACCCGAGTAATATGACTGTATACCACACGCAGTGTCAAAACGTCCATGCACATTCCCCACCAAGTGTCTACTATCACGTGGCCACGGGGGCTGAGTCTTTCCCAGCTGCCACCTCCATCAAACATGGACCACAAACCATGAGTACCTGTTCAGAGACAGTGGCTGTCCGCCTCTCTATCGAAGGTTGAAAGTACCCCGGGCATGATGTGTTGTGTTTCCGCATGGCCACTTGGCGTCTAACAGACTGCAGGCCACAAGTAAATGTCTGGCAAAAATATCCATCAGCCTGTCGACAGAAGAGGGAGAATCCTGCTCACAACCTTGTCTCTCCCCCCCCTCCCTTCCCTCCTTCATATCTTCCCAGCTTCCCCCTCACTCCCTCAGTCCCTACCCTCTTTTGTAGTGATAGCATTGACTTATGAGTTTTGAAAGTTTTTTGGCGATTTTTCGACTACTATTGGTCGTACGGAAATTCCATGGTGACCACGAGAAAGCTCTTGAACTTCTGCATCTAGACCTATACATCTTGGAAGATGCTCACAAAATTTTGAATTAGAATCGTGGAAAATTATATGAAGGTAATTTTTTCTCTTGAACACTTTATTCCTGCTTGAATACCATACCATTACTCTTCAGTTTTATGCGTTTTTATTAGCTGCTCTTATAGTATAAACACCAACGAAGATAATGGTATACAATTTATACCAATATAAGCAATTTACGATGGCATTTTTGGCCGTGGATTTTTGTTTTTGAGCCCAAAGAGAAATCACTCATTATAAACTACAGATTTTCAAACCATAGTCAATTTCTTTGTGGATGTTTGTTGGTTATGCACTGTTTTCATGATATTTAGCATTTATATGGACAATCATATGTGTGTTTTGGTGCTTGAAAATGGCACATTGACCTGAAAACAGTGCCAATATTAAGAAGGGGACTGTACTATTTGCAGACACCCGATCCTGATCCACTTAGTATCTGCCTGGTGCTGTCTGGCAACCGAACTGTAGTAGGCTGTTGCATTTTATGAATGAAATCTGGCACTGTTGGTAACCCTGACTGTGTTAGGGGGTGGGTAACATATATTTGGTTGCATTTATGTTGGTTAATGTAGCATAAATGTAAACGATTTTACACCTATAACCTTTAAATATTTATTGTATGATGCTGGATCCCATTCCATATCCCCACACATTAAAGTATGATTGGTAAAATGCAGTATAGTGACACAGGGGGCGACCTAACACCCCCAGAGGGAGCCCATAGAGGAGCAACAACAGCACACCAGAACTCAGGGCGACAACGACTAAGTCTGCCCACGCTGTGCGCCCCTATGACCCAGAGCTTGCTCGCTGCCACCATAGCAGGAACACAAGACTACTTTACCTTCCGGGTGAGCCTTCCCCAACCAACATTGGGGTGGAGCTATTGCTCCAGCACCAGTCAACGCCCCTGAGATGGCCGGTAGCCTCTCAACCCTCCTGAAGGAGACGGCGTGTAGCCGCTCTGAGGGAAAACAGGAGACGGCCTGCAACCGCTCCCACCATCGTCAGAAGATGGCCTGTAGCCACTCTGAAGGTGCCCTTCGCGAGACGGCCTGTAGCCGTTCAACCCTCCTGAAGGAGACGGCCTGTAGCCACTCTAAGGGAAGTCAGGAAATGGCCTGTAGCCACTCCTGCCTTCGTCAGGAGAGAGCCTGTAGCCTCTCTGAAGGTGTCCTTTCCGAGACAGCCTTTAGCCGCTCAACCCTCCTGATGGAGACGGCCTGTAGCCACTCTGAGGGAAAACGGGAGACGGCCTGTAGTCCCTCCCGCCTTCGTCAGGAGACGGCCTGTAGCCGCTCAACCCTCCTGAAGGAGATGGCTTGTAGCCTCTCTGAGGGAAAACGGGAGACGGCTTGTAGCCGCTCTGAAGGTGCCTCTGAGTCGGCTTGTAGCTGCTCCCTTCCTCAGGCCACGGCCAGTAGCCGGGCCTTAGTGACGGCCTGTAGCCATGCCCCTAGAAGGCCACGGCCAGTAGCCAGGCCCTACGGCAGGAGATGGCCTGTAACTGCTCCTCCATCAGGTGCTGACTCTTGTTCACCAGCTACGACTCAGAGGGAGTTCCCAGCCTGGAGGAGTACTGGAGAGGCCCCCTGACTTCCCCTGGCCTCTTCTCCCTGCAGCTGGATCGGGAGAGGACTCACCTGACGGACCCCGATGTACGCCGGCACCGCAGCCCCTTCCTGATGGCACCACCGAACACTGAGCACCGCAGCCCTCGGGACCCCCGGGCGGGACCTCCCTACACCCAGACACCAGAGATCTTCGTCCTCCATCAGGCGCCTGAGCGAGAAGTTCAGGCAGTTATACGGCCCCAGCCCTGAGGGCCGTACTCCCGCCCCAAGCCCTGATAGCATGGGGCCTTTCGCCACCCGCAGCCCCGGACGAGAGAGGACGCCCCTACGCATGATCCCGTGGCCCCTGAACACAGGCTCTCGGCGGAACCCAGCCCCGTCAATAGTGAGGCTGGGTCACCTCTGCCGCCCTTGTACCTGATTGCCACGATGCCCAGACCTGAAAGGAATGACAGTGAAAGCACAGTGTCCGAGACTTAGTGATGCGAAGGCAGAACAGTGAATTAACCATATAAAGGAAGTCAGTGAGAGAAGCACCAGTGACAATATAAAAGTGGTGGAGTGAATAAAAGTAACAATGAAACCGTGAACACGGCCAAGCGGTGAAATACGAGTCTATTACAGTGAATACGCTACCATCTGATAACACCGCATCATACTAAAATCATACACAGACCCCAGTGTTAAAGTAATAATTGCCAACAGTGAAATAGTACCACCCACTCCACAAATATATAAAACTTGGACTTCCTGCAATAATAGTTTATTAACCTCTGCCCTAAGTGCTATTCATCATGCCCGACCTTGACCTGGGTGATATCCTGCACGATACTAATAACCCATATCTAAGCCTAAGAATTATAATTGTCCAGTGTATCTGTATTCGTGACGTCTACCCGTTCCACTGTAGAATTTAGTAATACACGTGTAAGGTTGTTGCCTGAGTTTTTGTGTCCTGCCTCTCTCCTATTTGTCTAAGCTCTGGTCTAGAAAGAGAGCCCAGCTACACACTAGGCGTTAGAGGGACGGGAAGCCGATCCCAAAACACCTAGCATTACAGTATTATGAATACGTCAAGACAGTAGCCCTGATAACATACAAATAATAGGCTTACCAAACGTTGGTAAGTGGCCACACTGAAGAAGCGAAACAGAACCGAAATATACGGGAAAAGATTTGGTAATTGTGTGATGTTAATCACAATTTATATCTGTAACACCCTTAAACTATATAAACAGAAAAAGAAAAAAAACGCAGGATATTAAACGTTGTAGAAATAAGTAGACGTAAAGAATCGGAAAGGTTGGCCTCCCTTCACCACCAACCAGCCACACCTCCATCCAACCACCGACTCAGACTTTCCTTGACGTAAGATATTGTTCCCTCCCATAAATATACAGTCCATTAGTTTTAATTTCAAGAACGAAGTCACTGAAATACCATATATTTTGAACCCATATCATACCTTGTCCAGATTTAGTGATGACAGCTGAACACCTTTTTATTGTAACATGATAAAAAACACGAATAAAACTCTTGTAACTGTTATTGTGATATCATAACGGTTACGGTTATATAATAAGTATAACTACAGAGTGCTAGCAGTCATTACGAATACAGCTGATATGGCAATGTGCACAGATGTTAGTCCATAGTTGTAGCTGTAAACTAAAGCATCAAATCATATGAGCTAGTGCATCCATCCAGCCATCCTCCTATGCAACATCCTTTCTATCAAAGGTCTGCTGTTACAGAGCCAAGACCCCTACTGTGAAATATTGTCGATGCACTGCCTCTTGTAATTAACAGGTCCCGTAACATTTCACACATCATAGTTAATGTGATATTCATATTGTGAACGTCAATCCCAAGTGCGTGGCTGCAACCCCCAGAAGTTATGCATATCGGCGTATTCTGTAGTACGGACACATATGCCAAAATCCACACACCCACACTTGTTACTCATATGTGCCTTACCACTTTGTCTATCTATCTATTGCCAGACGCCTCAATCCCACAAGGGATGGCCACAAACAAATCGCTTCCATGTCTCCCTGTCCATTGCCATTCACTGCCTTGCTCCTAGCTCACATCCTCTCTCTCAACCCTTCCATTCCATCCCTCCATCTCAACCTTGGCCTTCCCCTCCCTCTACCCCCTCCACCTCACGCGCATACACTCTCCTCGTTAGTCTCTCGCTGTCCATCCTCTCCACATGGCCAAACCACCTCAGTGTATTTCTCCTAACACTTTCTGTCGCATCCACATCCACACCACAGCTCTCCTTCACTTCCTTATTTGTCAGTCAGTCTCTCCATGTAACACCACATGCTCCCCTCAAATAACTCATTTCCATTGCTCTCACCCATTGAAAATAAAAGGGATATGGTATATATAGTAGGACAGATAGTAGCATATTATTTTTCCCTTCATTTCTCACCTTGTAATGTGCTACAAGTTTATCATCCCCTACAAACCTTTGCCCAGGAATATCAGTCGTTACCCCCATTCAAAAACATATACAGCAGAAATGCTTATCAGCTTTACTGACTCTCAGAAGTGAACTGTCCATTTTTCCACTCTGTCCTCTAGCTCTCGAGTGATAACTCTGCGACGACTGGCCTCAGCATCCCTGGCAACCAGTATGGTATTCAAATGCCCCCCACCCCGTAGTTGCCCAGCAGCTGGATGGAATTGAATGAAATGTCCCATGTTTATAGACACTGACTAGCATTACAGCTTCTGTACACCTATGTGCTACGTTGGCCAGGTCGACTATGCTCGCGCAAAATGTGAAGGTTCCGAAAAGTATTAAGCCAGGATTATCATTACTGGGTGGAATGTTGGAGTGGAGTACCTCCATACAAAAAATAATATTTAGAGTTGACACCCACTTACACGTAGAAGTCATACCTCTGGTAGACAATTCTTCGAATTTCCAGTTGCCTAGCTACACAGTGGGTTGATGGAATCGAATGAAACTGCATGCTTATAGACGATAATGAGTACTACAAGTGTTCTTCGTACATGCATGACCTATATCCGACAGATTAGGGGTCAAAGGTCATAAAGTGCAGAAAATATGAAAAGCACTAAAAAATTACGACCGTGCTCATGCGAAATGCAAAGGCTGCAAAGATTATTAGGCCAGGAACATGATTCCTGGGTAGAATGTTGCACTGGAGTACCTTCATTTAGAAATGACTTTTAGTGTTAAAATAATAGTACTTAGTCCGCTAAGAGCTGGCCATCGTCGCATACTTTCTAAAAAAAATACTTTTGGAAATAGTTGGAGATAAAGACAGGAAAAACTAAAACTAGTGCAAAGTCAGCGAAATACATCATGCCGTCACTGAACACTGAGAAAATTGTTTATTCTTTAATTGGCTAATGTAACAATTTTTTTTAACTTAAGGAATCAGTTGTAGATAAAGACAACAATGAAACTGGTTCATTATCAGGGAAATACATTATTCTGTTAAAAGTAATAAGAATTTTTATTTATTAGTTGGGTCTTCTTGCTTTGCCAGCATACATCTCCAGAAGCAAGAGCAGCACACCACCTCCACAGCCTAAAAGTAGGACCAAGAAGGGGCCCTGGAGGTGGTTGAGACTGAACACCACCTGCAGAGGTAAGAGAAGGGAAAGATCAGTTCCAGGCTAGGGCAAAGAGAGAGAGAGAGAGAGAGAGAGAGAGAATTGAATTTCATTAAGACAATATTAGTTTACCACAATACCCAGCGACATATCATACACATACTCCAGGTATTGAAATTAATATAATCTGACCTATTCAGGAATAAATTTATCTTGGCATCTATCCCTAGTCGAGAGTGAACGAATAAGTGGAGTTGACTGGTAAGGGAATGCATGGCTCTAGTGAGGGTTGGATTAGAAAGAATGTCGCTCATCTAATAAATTCCGTGATTAGACGGTTATTTGTTCACGTTTTCACTTTCCCACCTTCAGCCATTATATAACACAATAACTGAAAAGCTGTGTGCGATGGCACAAAAAATTGGAAGAGTAAAAAATAAGGAGTTCTTACAATGAAATAAGAGAGTCAAAACTTTGATCAGTTAAAGGATACTGAGAGGACAGTTAGAGGTTACTGAGTGGAGGTCAAGATAAATTGAAGAGCCGTAACATGGAGAAAATATTAACCCGCGGCGTCCCGGGGACGTACTTCCACGTCCTCACGTTTTGTCACAGCTAATCCCGGGGACGTACTTCAACGGCCTGCAATTGCAAGGTCCCTAATTTGCACAATTCAATTTTCGCGAGTCATTTTTGGTACGTATACACGTGACACCTTCCTCAACAAGATGCCAGGCAGAGACAATGCCTTACCCAGCATGACCTCCTCCCCCCCCCCTGCATGCCATTGTCTCAGCAATTCACCTGTTATCAGTGACCTGGCCAGTATAGCCATGTCATGCCACGGTACGAAATTCAGGGCCAGAGTGATTCCCCAATCAATGACAATGTGGAGGACAAACTTTACATAGCATTAGAGGAAGAAACAGTTAGAAATGATGATCAGGTAATGTGGCAAAAAAAGGTCAGGTATTAGTGAGTGAAACAATGCTTATAATGCCTATATTACTGCTTGAAAACCAATATACTCTTGTACTACATATAAATTCGTAACAGTAAATAAATAAATACCGTTTATGAGTGGTGTGAAATAGTTATCCTCCCATAGAACTCGTTTTCTTTGGTGCCAGCCTGATAGAAAACCCAGTAAGGTAAGGAGGCTCTCCTACCTGTAATGAGTATTTTAAACCTCAGGTGAGCGATTTCTCTATGAATTTTCGATGTTTCTCACCAAAAGCGAAAGTTTTAGCAAAAAAAAAAAAAAAAAAGGGTCGAAAAATGGTCGGGATTGGGAGGTACCAGTGGTCAAAAAGTGGTCGGGACGGGGCGGGTTAAGGCAAATCGGCGGAGAATGTGTGGTCGAGGAAGTAGTTATGGCACCAAGATAAAGTGATTCCTGTGTACCTTTTAACAGATCACAAACAATTGTCATACATGTCTGGTGCCACTGTCCAGCGTCTCCTCCTGCCCCTGATACTTCTCCTCGGCCGCGTCCTTATGCTTTGACTCCCTGATGTAATATGCAATGAGGTCGTTGTACCACTTGTTCACCAGACCCACCTGCACACATCGCCACATCACTCTCTCGAAGCTTCGCAGGTATGTTGCACCCTGAACCACACATCAAGGAGGCCATGAGTGATGGCTTCTCAACAACCATGAAAGAGTCACAGTATGAGAAGGTAGCAAACTTACTCTGACATACCGGTACCGACTGTTTTACCTCCTTATATAAGCAATATTACAGTATTTTCCCCACCCTACCCTGCTGAAAACCCAGGTACAAACATTGTCAGATTCTTTAGGTTAGCCATATCGACATTTGACATATATATAACAGATCTTGGCATGCTCAACACATATGTGTTACCAATTTTCATTTGAAAACATTGTTGGGTAAATTACCTGACAAGCTTTTGTCTTGGACTAAACAGTCCATATGTAGAGCGACAATCATCATCACGGACTTGTAGTAATGACAACTGCGTGATCTATATATTTCTAGTTCTGTCTATCGATATATAAATATCTATATATACAATTACACTGATCTCTCTCTCTCTCTCTCTCTCTCTCTATCTATCTATCTATATATATATATATATATATATATATATATATATATATATTCATCCATCCATCCATCCATCATCCAATTCTACATTGTCCCATGAGGAGCGTAGGAGCCCGGGGTTAGGCAGTTGGTCCCGACATTTAAGATGAGAGTGACCAGCCTCACGCATCCCTGAGTGGCATTACATGAGCAATCAACCCCAACCATCCCTTGGATATAAACCTTCACCGGCTCAATCCGGTTGGAGCGCAATAATTACCCACTAAACCACTAGGCGCCCAAATTTGGTTATATGGTTACCACCCAGCGTAGTAAATGGTTTCCTGGTGTATAGGAAACCATTTGGCTTGTCACTCAGTGTAGAGTCACCCACAGGCAGAAGGAAGAGGTAAGAATGAAGGAAAGAAAGACAGAAGGGGGAGTGTAAAGTCACCCGTAAGCAGGAGGACAAGGAAAGAATGAAGGAAAGAAAGAAAGAAGTGGGTGGAAGGAAGGAAGGATGGAGAGGAAAGGACAGACACCCGACAGCAGCACTACATCGTGTGAGTGGATGGTGAGCGACCCCACCTACCATCATTCGTCTATATATAACCCGATATATATATATATATATATATATATATATATATATATATATATATATATATATATATATATATATATATATATATATATATATATATATATATATATGTACAGTATATTCATTCATTCATCATCCAATCCTGCATTGTCCCATGAGGGGCGTACAAACCTTGCGCTAGGCAAGTTGGTCCTGACGTTTAAGATGAGAGTGGCAAGCCTCACTCATCCCTAAGTGGCATTACGTGAGGAATAATATATATATATATATATATATATATATATATATATATATATATATATATATATATCCAATCCTATGTTGCCCCATGAGAAGTGTCGGAGCCCGGGGCTAGCATTTTGGTCCTGACAATTAAGATGAGAGTGGCCAGTTGCAATCATCCTTGAGTGGCAATATTTGAGCAAAAAACCCCAGCCACCTATTTGATATAAACCTACACAGGCTTAATCCGATTTCAGTTCCTTAATTATTCAATAAACCACAATGTATCATATTTTGGTTATATGGTAACCACCAAGCGTGTCTAATGGTTTCGTGGTGTACAAGAATTCATTTGGCTTGTCACTCACTGTAGAGTCATCGATAAGCAGACAGAAGAGGAAAGAATGAAGGAAGAAAGACAGAAGAGGGAGTGTAAAGTCACTCTTAGGCAGAAGGAAGCGGACAGAGTGAAGGAAAGAAAGAGACAAGAGAATAGAAGGAAGAGATGAAAAGGCAGACAAGAAAGCAGCACTACATCAAGTAAGTGGATGGTGAGTACCATACACACACACACACACACACACACACACAAACACACACACACACACACACACACACACATATATACATATATATATATATATATATATATATATATATATATATATATATATATATATATATATGGCACTCACCATCCACTTACTTGATGTAGTCCCATATATATATATATATATATATATATATATATATATATATATATATATATATATATATATATATATATATATATATATATATATATATATATATATATATATATATATATATATATATATATATATATATATATATATTGTTACATAGCCTGTGATTTCATCATCCTTTGTGTAATTTTAACGCCCAGTTGCTGCATGTTTGATCACGAGCGTGTTCTGCCTCAGTCCCCCCCTTCTACCGTTATAGTAGAGTAAGTCGTCCTTTCTGTTATTCGGTGCGGGATTGTCGACCGTTTGTCCCCATCGCTTCATTTGCGCGTCCTTATTACAAGTTGTATCAAGCTCTGCTGGCCCCTATATAATGAGCTCAGTCTCTGCATCATTGCCACTTAGATCTGCTCCTCATTTTGTTCACATCTCTGTCCTCCCCTGTACAGATATTATTATTGTGAGTGCTCAAGAAGTCTCCAACCATCTAGCAGCTGTGTGTAATTTGAGTATAACTGTTGTTGCATTTTTTCTTGTACTGTATAGCATAAGTTTAATTTGTAGGCCTAGTGAAGTTTTTGTAACTCACGTAGGGTTCTTTGTCAGTCATTTTTGATAATAGTTTGTATCTGTAATAATTTATCTGGCATTCACTGAGTATTATCTGGTATCTCATTTTATCAGGGCTGACTTAGATAAATTTACTCTTGCTAATTTCGTGTTTATAGAGGCTATTGCAGTTAACCATATATTTAACCTGTTTTTGCCATTACATTATCCTTATGAGTCCTGAATGTTTTGTTGTTAGTTTAAGCATTAAACTTTAACTTGTAATTTTACCTAACTCTTTTGTTTTGAACCTGGACCTTTACGGGACAGGAGTGATTTTTAGCATTCTCACTTAAAGTGTACGTTATCTTTCTCTGTTCCGTAACATAAATTTGGCGACCTCATATCAGGATATTCAGGATATTATCATAAGGATATTGTTTGATATTTTGTGACTGTGATATATTCATGATGGCTACTATTTCTACACTTGATGAAGCCAAAGATTTTTTGTCAAATGTGCAAACAGTGTGTGATATAGAAAACAGAACAAAGAATGAACTTAAGCTCGTTGCTCAACAATTGGGAATTGCAGTTCACTCTCATCATTCTAAAGATCAAATTGTTGGCATGATTAATAAAAGCTTGTTTAATGTAACTCCTCCAAATGAGCAAACGCAGATTGAATTAGCTAAGTTACAGCTAGCTCTGCAGGAGGCTCGTGCTAAAGAAGCTGAATTTCAGGCAAATGCTAAGCAGGCTGAGTCTCAGGCTAAGGAGGCGGAATCTCAGGCTCGGATTCAGGAGGCACAGATACAGGCACAAGTTGAACTTGCCAGGATTCAGGCAGACCATGAGTATCGCATGAAACAAGGTGGAACTGGATCATCTAGCTCTGATGATTTTGATGTGGCTAAAAATGTTAAACTTGTCCCTCCTTTTAATGAATCTGATTTAACAAAGTATTTTCAGTTGTTTGAGAGGGTAGCTACAGGTTTTAATTGGCCTAAGGAGTATTGGCCAGTACTCATTCAAACTGTTCTCACCGGTAAAGCTCAAGTAACTTATGCATCTTTGCCTCAGGATCAATCTGATAATTATGATGTAGTTAAGAGCTTGATTCTTAAGGCCTATGAGCTTGTTCCTGAAGCCTATAGAGTAAAATTTAGGACAACTTACAAGCAAGATAAGCAATCCCATGTTGAGTATGCAAAAATCAAAGAAGATTTGTTAGAGCAGTGGTTAAATTCTAAGAATGTGGATTCTGATTTTGGTAAATTTAAGCAGATGATTTTGCTGGAGGATTTCAAAAGGTGTATTAGTAAAGATGTAAGCCTATATCTTGATGAGAAAAGAATAGATAATTTGTCTGATGCTGCAGTTTTAGCTGATGAGTATGTTCTCACTCACAAGAGATATTCTAGAGAAAAAGGGAAAGCTGAGAGTAAGTACGTTGCCTCTACTCAGAGTACAGGTAACAGGAAAGAGAATAAGGATGATGTTTCTCAGGAAGTAAATACCAGCTTCACCTCTAGATTTCAGAAAAGTAAATGTACTTATTGTAGTAAGCTTGGTCATACTACGGAGAGATGTTTCAGGAGACAGCGTGATGTGAACAAAAAGGAGTCTTTAAATATTCAGTCAATTGGTCTAGTGTCCACTCTTGAGAGTTCCCAGAATTCTTTAACTGAGTTAACTGAACCTGCTTTGAGGGGTAACTTAAATTCTCATGATGGAGCTCCTCTTTTGAGCAGTAACGTGGGTGACACTCTCAAGAGTTCATGTGCTAATTTCCTGTCTGATGGTTTTGTCAGTCCTCTGGACAGTAATGACAGGAAATCAGTTAAAATATATCGTGATACAGGTGCTTGCCAATCCCTTATGCTGACCAGTGTTCTAGGCTCTAATGTTAATTCCTCTGATGAAACTGTAATCTTACAAGGTGTAGGAAATAATTACTTCTCTGTCCCTCTGTGCAGAGTGAATTTAGAGTCTGGTTTTGTTAATGGTTCTGTTATGGTTGGGTTGGTTGAGACACTCCCAATGTCAGGTGTAACTTTCTTACTTGGAAATGATATTGGTGGAAGTCAAGTGTGTCCAGCTCCTCAGTTGTCTAGTGAGCCAGTGGCTGCGTCCCAGGATTGTGATGTCCCTGATGTGTTCCCTGCATGTGCTGTCACTAGGGCTAAGTCTAAAGTTACTGGTGATTTAGAGGATAATGATGATGATGATGTTATCCTAGCTGACACTTTTCTTGCTAATTTGGACCACTCACCAGATGAGGCAGTACCCCGTAGTGTTGATAATTTGTCTCGTCAAGAGTTGGTTGAGTTGCAGGTTGCTGACCCTGAGTTGAAAGGTCTAGCTAACTCTGCTTACAGTGAAGAAGAGTCAGCCGGTGCTTCTACTTGTTATTATGTAAAGTCAGGAGTACTTATGAGGAAGTGGAGACCCCCAACAGCATCAGCCGACTGTGAATGGGAGGTTGTACATCAAGTTGTCATCCCTCGTGTTTGTAGGCAGGATATCATTAGAGTGGCTCATGATTCCAGTTTGGCAGGACACCTTGGAGTGAGGAAGACTGTGGCACGCATTTTGAAACACTTCTACTGGCTAGGTATCTTCAGGGATGTTTCTTGGTATTGTAAGTCTTGTCACACCTGTCAAGTTGTGGGGAAGTGTAATCAGACTGAAAAGGTTGCACCTCTAGTTCCCATTCCTCCTTTTGAGGCGCCTTTCACCCGTGTGTTGGTGGATATTGTGGGCCCTCTTCCTAAGACTTCTTCAGGATTTTCTTATGTGTTGACCATGATTGATATGGCTACTCGTTATCCTGAAGCCATTCCACTTAGAAACATCTCAGCAAAGAACGTGGTTAAGGAAATGCTGGGGTTCTTCACAAAGTTTGGTCTACCTAAGGAGGTACAGTCCGACCGGGGAAGTAATTTCATGTCAAACGTTTTCAAGCAGTCTCTGAAAGAGTTGGGCATCACCCAGATCACGTCTTCAGCTTACCATCCCCAGACCCAAGGAGCGTTGGAGAGATATCATCAAACACTCAAATCGATGCTCAAGAAATACTGTTTGGAACATCAGAAAGACTGGGATAAAGGTCTTCCATTCGTTGTGTTTGCTGCAAGAGAATCTCCAAATGAATCACTGGGCTTCTCACCTTTTGAACTACTGTTTGGCCATGAAGTAAGAGGACCCCTTAAGTTACTCAAGGAATGCTGGCTGTCGGAGGAAGATGACGTCAACCTGCTGGAGTATGTGATGAAGTTCAAAGAACGGCTGTCCACTGCTTTACAGCTGGCGAGAGAGAATTTAGGAGCTGCTCAGGAGAAGATGAAGACTTGGTATGATAAGAAATCCAGGTTACGCCACTTTCAGCCAGGAGATCAGGTTTTGATTCTGCTACCACTTCATGGGCAACCTCTTCAAGCCAAGTTTAGTGGTCCTTATTTCGTGGAGAAGAAACTCAGTGATGTCAACTATGTCATCGCCACACCAGATCGTAGAAAGAGCAAGCAACTATGTCACATCAACATGCTAAAGTTATATCACAGGCGGGACGAAAATAATCCAGTCTGCACTGTAGCTGTTCCACCCGAGTCTGCAAGTGAAGCTCTCCCATGCAGTATGAGCCTGAGTGATAGTTTGGGGAAGAATCCTGATATCATGAATGATCTCCAGACTAAGCTTTCTCATCTACCTCCCAAGGAAAGGCAGGAGTTTTCGGCATTACTGCAGGAGTACCCGCAAGTGTTCCGTGCCACTCCAGGAAGAACTACTGTGTTGATGCATGATGTCGATGTTGGAGACGCAAAGCCAATTAAACTGCCTCCTTACCGTGTGAACCCAATGAAAGTTCCTCTTATCCAGCAGGAGCTTGGCTACCTGTTGGACCACAAGATGATTGAGCCCTGTCAGAGCGAGTGGAGTTCTCCTGTCACTCTGGTCCCTAAGCCAGGTGGGTCACAGAGGCTTTGCATCGACTACAGACGTGTTAATCAGATAACTAAAACGGACACTTACCCTCTCCCTCGTGTGGAAGATTGCATAGACAAGATCGGAAAGGCTAGGTACATAAGTAAGTTTGATTTGTTAAAGGGATACTGGCAAGTACCTATGACTGAACGTGCTAGGGAGATCTCATGTTTTGTAACACTAGGAAAGGCTTTTGCATGTTCTGTAATGCCGTATGGTATGAAGAATGCACCAGCCACATTTCAGAAGCTCATGAATGTTGTAACAGAGGGTTTGGCAGGGTGAGTTGTTTATATTGATGATGTATTAATCTTCAGTGACAACTGGAAAGATCACCTATGCCATGTCAGTAAATTTCTTGACCGTTTAGTTCATGCTAATCTTGTAGCTAATTTATCAAAGTGTGAGTTTGGTCAAGCTGGAGTTCAGTGCCTTGGGTATGTGATTGGTGATGGACATGTTGCACCACCAGGAGCTAAGGTTCAGGTTATAAGTGATCTTCCCAGACCTAAAAGTAGGAAAGAGCAACAAAGATTTTTGGGAATGGTGGGTTATTACAGGAGATTTGTTCTTGGCTTTTCTGTTCTTGTGTCACCACTTGCAGACCTGCTGAAAGAGGGAGTTAGATTTGTCTGAACCGATAGCTGTGAATCCTCTTTCAACGAACTTGGAGCTGTTCTATTAAGTCAGCCAGTGCTCGCTACTCCAAATTTTGCTAAGCCTTTTAGGATGGCTGTTGATGCAAGTGATACAGGAGCTGGGGCTGTTTTGCTGCAAGAGGATGATCAGGGTATTGAACATCCTGTATCTTATTACAGTAAGAAATTCACTCCACCTCAAAAGAACTACTCAACTATTGAGAAAGAGCTTTTGGCCTTGATTTTGGGTTTACAGCATTTTTCATTTTATTTGTGTTCTGGTTTTGACCCCATAGTCATTTATACCGATCATAACTCACTGAAATTCCTTAGTAAGTTTAAAGATAAAAATCAGAGATTGACAAGATGGAGTCTACTTCTTCAGGAGTATTCATTAGACATACAACATGTCAAGGGGAAAGAAAATGTTATTGCAGATTGCTTATCTAGACTTTAGACAGATTGTTTTAGAGTAATAAGAAATTTCCTTTGTAAATTTCTTTTTTCTTTGTGGGGAGGTGTTACATAGCCTGTGATTTCATCATCCTTTGTGTAATTTTAACGCCCAGTTGCTGCATGTTTGATCACGAGCGTGTTCTGCCTCAGTCCCCCCCTTCTACCGTTATAGTAGAGTAAGTCGTCCTTTCTGTTATTCAGTGCGGGATTGTCGACCGTTTGTCCCCATCGCTTCATTTGCACGTCCTTATTACAAGTTGTATCAAGCTCTGCTGGCCCCTATATAATGAGCTCAGTCTCTGCATCATTGCCACTTAGATCTGCCCCTCATTTTGTTCACATCTCTGTCCTCCCCTGTACAGATATTATTATTGTGAGTGCTCAAGAAGTCTCCAACCATCTAGCAGCTGTGTGTAATTTGAGTATAACTGTTGTTGCATTTTTTCTTGTACTGTATAGCATAAGTTTAATTTGTAGGCCTAGTGAAGTTTTTGTAATTCATGTAGGGTTCTTTGTCAGTCATTTTTGATAATAGTTTGTATCTGTAATAATTTATCTGGCATTCACTGAGTATTATCTGGTATCTCATTTTATCAGGGCTGACTTAGATAAATTTACTCTTGCTAATTTCGTGTTAATAGAGGCTATTGCAGTTAACCATATATTTAACCTGTTTTTGCCATTACATTATCCTTATGAGTCCTGAATGTTTTGTTGTTAGTTTAAGCATTAAACTTTAACTTGTAATTTTACCTAACTCTTTTGTTTTGAACCTGGAACTTTACGGGACAGTAGTGATTTTTAGTATTCTCACTTAAAGTGTACGTTATCTTTCTCTGTTCCGTAACAATATATATATATATATATATATATATATATATATATATATATATATATATAGATAGATAGATAGATAGATAGATATAGATAGATAGATAGATAAAGATATAGATATGTAGATATATATATATATATATATATATATATATATATATATATATATATATATATATATCTTGCCAAAAGCCTCAATCTCGTAAAGGGTGGCCACAAGAAAATCGCCTCCATGTCGCCGTGGCCCCCCCACCTTTTTACTGTCGTCCCCCCACCTCACACACATCTCTTTCATATACCTTTCCACTCCAACCCTCCATCTCATCCTCGTCCTCCCCCTCCCTCTTCACTTCACTCATATACACTCTCTTCGTTAGTCTCTACCTCTCAATCTTCTCCACATTGCCAAACCACCCCGTTGCATTTCTCCTGATGCTGTCTATCACATCCACATCCACACTGCAATGCTCCCTCACTTCCTCATTTGTCAGTCTCTCCATGTAACTCCACATACTCCTCTCAGATAACTCATTTCTACTGCTCTCTCTCTTGACTTGTGTCCTTCCAACAAGGTCCAGGCTTTATTTCCAGCCAATAGGGTTGGTATTGCATTACTATCATGCAGTGACTTTTTTTTTTTTTATACTTCCATGCTCATTACCATATATATTATCACTGCTTTCAGAGAACCAGCAACCTTTCTTTCTTGCTGTACCTTTTCATAAACTTCATCCTCGAAACTTTCATCGTTACTCATCACACCACCCAGGTACATAAATGCACTCACATTTCCCATTTCCTCATCATCCAACTTCAATGTACACTCTTTCCTACATTTACCTTTAGATTCCGTTTCTTACACACTCTCCCAAACTCATTCACCAAGCCTCGCAGTTCCCCTTCGTCTTCACTTAGCAGCATAGTATCATCTGCAAACAACAGTATAGGAAATTTCCAAACGTTGCCTTCTCTCTTTAGGATCACTTCAACATCCATTGCCCTCCCTTGTATCTCATTTATAACCCCATCCTTTTATAGTTTGAACAACCATGGAGACATAACACACCCCTATTTCAATCCAACATTCAGATAGAAAAACTCACCCAATTCACCATCCACACACACTGCCTTAGCACCCTCATTCATTATCTTCACAGCATTCAGCAACTTCCCATATATTCCATATGTTTTAAATATTTCACATACTCCTTGTCTACCCACCCTATCATATGTTTTCTCCAAATCCATTGAGGCCGCATACATCTTTCCCTTCTCTAGAAACTTTCCCGCTAAAGACATAAGAAAGAATATCTGATCTACACAACATCTTCCCTTCCTGAAACCTCCTTGTTCTTCTTCAACTAATTCCTCTGTCATTTCCCTAACTCTATCAATAAGTATTCTACCATATACTTTTGATATTACACTCAAAAGACTTATGCCCTTTTTTCCACACACTTCCTTTTCCTCTTTTCCCTTGTACAGGGGATTAATTATATCTGATTCCAATCCTCTGAGACCCTACCTTCTTCCCAGGCCAATCTGCGCATCTTCTATATTCATTCTGCTACCATCTCTCACCCATACTTCATCTTTTCACCACACACTCCATCAATTCCTGCGGCTTTCCCCATTTTGGCTTTCTTTATTGCCTCCACTACTTCCATCCTGCTGATCTCTTCCTCCCTACTCACCTCCCTCCTTCTCCCAGTCTTTCACCAGCCACTTAGACTCGCTAACTTTCATTCTCTGTTTAACAGTTCCTTAAAATGTTTTCTCCATCTGCTCACTTTTTCTCCCATCTCCACTAACAATCTACAATTTTTATCTTTCACTCCTCTACTAACTTTTTTACCATCCTGTGTAACTCTCTTTACCTCTTTCCAGAACATTGTCTTACACTGCCTCCACTTTATCCTCCAGTTCCTTCCAAATTTCTCACCCACTTTCTTCTAACTCTCTCTTGCTAATCTTTTCGCCTCTCTCTCTTCCGTCTCTCACCTTCCTCCGAGCCTCTGCTTCCCATCCACTCACTATATGCTTTTTCTTTTGCTTGAGAGAGAGAGAGAGAGAGAGAGAGAGAGAGAGAGAGAGAGAGCGCAGGCTAAAGTGAGGGGAGGGAACGAACCAAAAATTAAACGAGGTAGGATCGAATGAGGCTTTTGTCCCTTGGCGTATTTGCCAAGAGAAACTCGTCTGAATATTGCCATCCTCAAGGTGTTCAGATTTGAAGGAAAATCTTTATGCAGACAGCTGAGGTATATAGTTAAATATCCTCAAGTGAAATAATAATTATCCATGCAGGATAGGAAATGGGAATGATAATATATGTTTGGTAAGAAGCCACCATGCTCACAAATTACCATTGTTAAATCACGGCCATATACATTAGTAAATCCTATTATCATATGTACTTTCTGTCCTTTGAATCCCTGTACAAAAAATACCAGCACAGGAAATCTGCTCTTCGACTGGTGACATAACATTAACGCTCTTATGGTTCCACAGGTTTTCTCCTCGACCACTCCTTCCTTTAGGACTTTTCATTGACCAGAATGGCGTATGGAAGCTGCCATAAAAAAAAAAGAAAAAAAAAGAAAAACAAATCTGAAGCTGGTTCTTACTCATTATGTCTCCGCCCACCTAAGGCTGCAGAGTCATTAAGTGATTGGTCTGTCCGTCCCAGTGGGCGTGGGTGCATGCGTGCATGGATTCCTGCGTCCATAACACTATTGGGGACACGATAACTCCTGAACCTTTGGACGGATTTCCACTAAACTTGTCAGTGATGCAGAATGACGAGATGAACTGATGACTCAATAAGATCAAGGGGCCAAAGGTCAAGGTCATATGATGTTGACAAAACATTTGTTAGTGTGGGATGATGAACTGATTAGGTTAGCAACATCATGGAGGTGGTATGGGAAGTCCGCGCGCAACACTTGATGGAGGCATACCAAACAACGCTTTGCATCACAGCTCAGGGCCCGATCCTAGGCGTTTCATCATTTTCTTATGTTTGGCATAATGCACACAAATGGTTTGTAAGGGGGAAAATAGAAAGGACATTATGGAGGATCATGAGGTGGAGGCTTTGAAAATTATTTTGAGTGAAGTAAACAAAAATGCCAGGCACCTTAAGAATCACCTGTTCCTCGAACCTTGACTGGGTTAACAGTTTTCTGTCACAGAATGTTTGATGTTCTGCCATTTTATTCGAATAATTTGCAATATAACAAGTAACAGGCTTATAACATCCAGGATTTTATCTGCACCAGACTTTGTTAGTATACTGCATAGTGAATATGATATCAACAGATCATGAAATCAAATTACCTTTTCATCTCTCTCTCTCTCTTTATATATATATATATATATATATATATATATATATATATATATATATATATATATATATATATGTATATATATGGACACGAGTATATGTAAATATAATATTTAACCTATACCACTGAAGAGCAAAATGTGTAAGTAAGCCTCCTCAGCCCACAGTTATACATCCCTACTTACTTTTGGGAAGGCCCATGCATGACCCCCAGGAAAGAACTCCTCAGTGGCCACATGTAGGTCATGTGTCCTCCTGGGGTTACTGTTGTGCTCCATCATAGCGAAGTGCAAGAAATTCTTGAATGTTATGAAGGCAAACCTTCCTTGGTTCACGAGCACCATATTCTCTGGTATGGTGTGAAATTGCATATCCTTCACCATTTTCTGATATTGAGGTACAGTGGAATTCATGAAGAGCTGATATGTTGCACCCTGCAAAAAGCATATAATATTGTTAATATCTTGTAAGGAATGTGCAAGATACATTAGCTACAGTATATTATCAGACGATAATTTCTTCCATTTTCTTGTAGTTGATTTTAAACTTTGGATAGCCCCATGTAGTGATGAGGTTAATGAAGAATATACTCAATCATCCGAGCTTTAAATAACACTTTTACTCTAAAGAAAATGACATGTAATTGGAAAACAAGCAATACACGTAAATATTACTGATATGTGTGTGACATGACTGTGATATTTGTTCTCTGCCATGATGATAAGGTAGTAACGTTGTTCCCATAAATGTGTGCAGGTAACTGAAACAGTTAACTGGCACCGCTAAAATCATGCAGTGAGTCAGGGAGGGAGGGGGAAGAGAGAATGTGGTAGAGAGAAAGTCAGAGGGAAGGAGGTAAACGGGGTCGTTGAAGAGGGTTTAGTTCCCAGGGTTATTTTCAGCTGAGCTATAATGTAATGCAGTCATGACTATAGTGTCAAGCTGAATCAAAGGGAAATAAAACACCTGGAAAATGTGAAAAGTCTCAGGGGAGAAAGGATTAAATGAAAAGTAAATATAGTGTTACAACCCTGTAGTGGATATAGGGCCACACACATATTTTATTTTGACTACTGTCCCAAAATGTTAATCACCTGTGATGAATCCTGTTTTTCAAAGTGTCATTGCCAGCCGGGGCGATTTGGACCACCTGGACCACCGGGGCGGCCCAGACCATTTTAATCGCGACTAGCATCTATTAATTATTTATTATTTTTTTTAAGGGGCGGAGGGGGGAGTTCGGGTATCACTTATCAAGAGCAACAATATATATACATTGTATGGAAGTGTGAAGATAGTGAAGCTGGTTTTAACAAGTTGACAGAATTTTGAATTAAGTCAGTGAAATCCAGGAATAAACATGGTGGGGAGCTTTGTGAAAAAAAAAAAGGTAGTTTCTGTGAACTTACGATCGGTGAAAAGTGCCTGAATTTTTGTGAGAATACCTATCAGTGTCTGTTGTTTATGTGGATGATATAAGAAAACTTTAAGAATAACAGTGGTTGTTACGGTGCATGACCATTGTAGGTCCAGGTTCGCCCCAGTGTGTTTACACATTACCAGGGCAGTTTTAGACCAGAACAATATTTCATATGTAATCATATTTTCACTTGCAACCTGCTTCCGTGTGTGTGTGTGTGTGTGTGTGTGTGTGTGTGTGTGTGTGTGTGTGTGTGTGTGAACTTGTTAGAGTGCATTGTTGTGCATGTGTGAATTTATGGCCTTCAAATTATTCATGATGACTAAGACGGCGATGTTGTAAATGAATATGGTGAAATAACTTAATTAGGCACCGATGCAATGTATAGTAAGTTCCTTGCATGTTTTGTTAATGGTTACGTGTTCTACTTTACATGCATGATCACTTCACTTGCCTTCAATAAGCAAACAAAATGTGTTGGACAGTGGTGGCTCCATTATATCTTATTTAAAGGAAGAGCTTATGGGACGATTCCTTGGAGCAAGGAGGGGAGGGGAAGGCTGACAGGGGAAAGCGAGTGGGGTGGGGCGAAGAACCGACTAACCACGACAAATCATGCCGCTTGCATCACTCCAGGACTGCAGTGGAGTTCAAGATAAGTAATCCCTGCCATACTGACCTTGTCACGATAGAGTCCGTATTCTAAATTGGAATCATGGAGCTGCTGCAGTGTGTTTATGGTAGAAGGAGCAAAGGGCACAGTCAAGGTACTGGTAAGGAAGGTCTTGTAATAGGTCGTCACCAGTAACGCATACAGAAGCCAAAAACCAAGAAACACCTGGTCAGAGGAAGAGGACAGTAATACTTATAGTAAAATATTAATATAAAAAGGGGGGGGGGAATGAAACGTGAAAAAATTTATATGGAAGGGTCTAGTGTTACTGTAATTAAACAGTAAGGATCATTATGTCTCAGAAAAAGTTGTTCTAATTTTATCTCGGTGTGTATATGTTATTAAACCTTGTGACGAACAGATTAGGAAATATCACATGCAAGCAACATAAGGCATCCTCATGAAGCATGGCTGGAAACTGCCGGTATGATCAATTGGATTTTTGCCAAATTCTTCAGCTGTGGCGTCAGATTGCTTCAGACAAAGTTATACCAGTCCTGATATTTTGATCGACTATATTGTAAAAACAATGCACCTCTGATCACAGTAAACATTATAAACGTGTATATAGCAATGTGATATTGGGATCATCCTGTGATGTAAGTACAAATATTACCCTTAGTATTTGTAAAACACACACACACACACTTGAGGCACTGAGGGGAGCAGACGTGCGTCGTCACCACTCCATAACTGGCCAACTTGGCCAGTGGCATTACGTAAATTAGTATCTTTATATTAGTCAAGCTCTGTACCAGGTTAGACTAAATGGTGTTCTAATATAAAACAAAAAAAAGTTTTAAGTAAGACTTGTTCAAACAGTAAAAAAAAACAAAATAGCGAAAGAATGCGCACAATCAGCTGATCGTTTGTTTAGTCTACAACTGCACCAGGGAATGTAAGTACTGTATGTGCTTTTAGTACTGCAAAATGAACATATACTTTAGCAAAGCAACTTTGAAAAAGAAAAGTGATAAAGGTAGAAAGCAGGATGATGATTTCTACCAAGAACTGGTTGAAATGGAGACACAATAAACTGGTGGAAAGAGTACATAAACTAGAGATGGCTTTTCAGAATGAGATTGATGAAATTAAGAAACAGATGCACTTGCAAAAGGAAGAAATAGAAAAATTAGGAAAGGAAGTCAACAAGAAAGACACAACCATTGATGAGCTGACAGTAGAACTGGGTTCCCTTATCAGAAAAATAAGTGAAATGGCAAGTACAGTAGTGAACCACGAGAGTATTATGGAAGAGTTCAGAAATGATACAGAGACAATTAGGCAAGTAAGCAGTCTGATACATCAGAGCAGTGATATTGAGGAGAAGATAACACAGGTGAATGAAGCGGTGCAAAGCTACAAAAATGATGTGGAAACCACATATGCTGAAATGGTGAAAGTAAAGAAAGACTTTGAAACAAGGGTGGAAGAAAAAAGCATTAAAAAGGAAGTGAAAAGAATAATCCAAAACAACCCTAAATTAGTCAGAGATTCAGCAGATATCAACAAATCTATTGTAATCACTGGTATAGAAGAGGAAGAAGTAAGAAACAAGATCTCAAGAGACAAAAAGGAGATGGCAAATGTAATGAGCATATTGAAAGAAGTATCAGAGGAAATCTGTAGTAAGGGCATAGAGGAACACAAAAGGTTAGGGAAATACGAAAGAAATAAGTCAAGACCCCTAAAGGTAACCTTCCAGAGTGTAAACACTGTGGAGGAGATACTAAAAAATCCAAAGAATCTTATGGAAAAAGAGTTCAAAAATGTATGGATAAAAAGATGCCTAACATAAGAGAACTGGAATTACTGAAAGAGAAGAGGGAGGAAGCAAAAACAAAAAATGAGGGGAGATCAGAGGAGGAGAATACATTTTTTTACAAAGTAATTGGATTGCAGGTACGAAAGTGGTTCATAAACAGGAGGGAATAAAAAGAAGGAAGGTAGTAGAACCAAGTCATGATAAGTATATAAACAAGATGATTAAGTTGATGTACTCAAATGTGGATGGAATGGTATCTAAATTATATATTAGAGATGAATGATTATATAAGAGAAAATGAACCACATATGCCTAACTGAAACAAAATTAACACCAAGGATATCAATTGACAACCTAAACTTAGAGGAATACAAAATATGGAGAAGAGATAGGAACTTAAAAAAAGGAGGAGGAATTATAATATTAACTAAGAAAAATCTAAAAGTCAAAGAAATAGAACTAGATATACCCTCACAAGTAGAACTGATTGCAGTAGAGATCAATACATCTGAAGGGAAAGTAATTGTAGCCAATTTATACATGCCACCTAGATCAAACACATGGGAAAGAGACGAATATGAGGACCCGGCGGAGAGTACAATTCAGAGTTTAAGAGCATTATTACTTAGAATGGAAGAGAAATCGGAAAAAATTATACCAACTGGAGATTTTAATGCAAATAAAAATTGGAATACTATACTGTAGATATAATAAGCCAAGAAAGCTGTTGGGACCAAAAGCTCCTGGATCTCGTGCAGGAGTTTTTCCTAACGCAACATGTAAGAGAAAGCACCAGAAAAAGAGGACTCGATGTACCCTCAGTGCTAGATCTTATATTTACTAGGCAAGAAAACGATATTGACAATTTACTATATCACCCTCCATTCGGCAAAAGCGACCATGCAATGCTAAATTGCAACTTTAGGATTGCAAATGACATAGTTAACAGCAATGAATGTTACAAAAAGAGCCTAAACTATAAAAAGGGAAACTATCATGACCTAAAGAAGTACCTCTTAGAAATTTGCTTGGGAAAAGGAGCTTAGAGGACAAGATTTAAATGCTATATATAAAAAATTCTGTGAACTTTATGAAATAGGAGTCCAGAAGT
Organism: Coenobita brevimanus; assembly: GCF_032717465.1. Classification (NCBI taxonomy): domain Eukaryota; kingdom Metazoa; phylum Arthropoda; class Malacostraca; order Decapoda; family Coenobitidae; genus Coenobita; species Coenobita brevimanus. The sequence goes on from NC_137009.1 coordinate 17,626,639, forward strand.
ACATCCCACAGCACAGAGGAACAGAAAAGAAAATACAGAAATGGTTCAAAATAGAATGTAAAAAATCAAAAGAAAAAAGAGATTTGTTGTGGAATAGATACAGAAGAAACAATAGTGAAAGGGCATATAACAAGTATAACCAGGCAAGAAACGATTATACAAGAATAAGGAGGGAAGCCCAAAAACAGTTTGAGGAGGATATCATAAATAAAAGCAGTGATCAACCGAAGCTATTTTACAGCTACATCAGAAGCAAAACCAAAGTAAAAGGTAAAATACAATCCATTACGGACGAGGGAATCACCTATACATAAGAGAAGGATATTTGTGAAGCATTAAATAAGAGTATCCAATCAGTTTTTACAGAAGAATAAAATTTTAATAGGGAAAATGTAAAACATACATGCCCACACATACTACCAGATATACAAATATCAGAAAAAGTAATACAGGAGGAGTTAAGTAAATCAGACAAAGGAAAAACAAATGGCCCTGATAAAATTTCATATTGGGTGCTACGTGAATGTGGAAAGGAGTTATGTAAACCATTATCTTTAATTTTCAAGAAATCCTTGAGACAAGGTAAACTACCTGATATTTGGAAGAAAGCAAACATTGTTCCCTTATTCAAGGGAATAGACAAAATCCACTCAGCTACCGACCAGTATCACTAACTAGTTTTGTAAGCAAGGTATTAGAAAAGCTTATAAGAAAAGCTTGGGTAAATCATCTAGAAGAACACAATATGATAATGGAAAGACAGTTTGGTTTCAGAAAAGGAAAATCATGTGTTACTAATCTGTTGAGCAACTATGACAGAGTAACAGACACATTACAGGAAAGAGAAGGATGGGTGGACAGTATCTATTTAGATTTCAAGAAAGCATTTGGCACAGTACCATACCAAAGACTTATGGAAACTGTACCATCACGGAGGAATCCAAGGCAACCTGTACTGTTGGATGCAAGATTTTCTCATAAAAAGAGAAATGAAAACTGTACTAAGGGGAAATTATTCATCATGGAGAGAAGTGACTAGCGGAGTTCCGCAGGGCTCAGTGCTGGCACCAATCATGTTTTTAGTGTATATAAATTATATAGACAGCAACACTGGAAATGAAAGCTATCTTAATATATTTGCACATGATGCAAAAATACAAAGGAGAATTACTAACACAGACTCTTGTGAAGAGCTACAAGAAGAATTAAATAAACTACATGAATGGAGTAATACATGGCAAATGGAATTCAATATGGACAAATGTCATGTAATCAAGTTTGGTAAAAGTGGAAAAAGACCTGATTGAGATTATAAGTTAGGAAATAAAACCCTACACACATCAGAAGGAGATAAGGACTTAGGTGTGATTTTCAATAACAGACTCTCTCCGGCTGACCACATCAGTGAGAAGATATGGAACATGTATACACTGCTTGGAAATATGAGAATAGCGTTCACATACATAAATGAAGACATGCTAAGAAAGATAATAACATCATTCATCAGACCAACCCTGGAGCATGCATCAGTATTCTGGAGTCCTCATCTCAAAAAACACGTAGACAAGATTGAAAAAGTTGAAAGGGCCGCTACAAGATGGGTACCAAGCTTAAGGGATCTAAGCTACGAAGAAAGACTAAAAAAACTTAATCTACCAACATTACAGGAGAGAAGGAAAAGAGGTGACATGATTATGCTATATAAATGCATATCGGGGAAGGAGAGAATAGACATAAATGATTACATAACCTATGGGGATGCATCAGCAAAAGGACATTGCAAAAAACTGCATAAAAAGAGAGGTGATAAAGACGTACGGAAATTTAGTTTCCCAAATAGAGCAATTGATCAGTGGAATGCACTACCGAATGAAATAGTGTGTGCCAAAACAATTCACAAATTTAAGGATATGTACGATAAATATGGTTTAAGACACGGGACAGTACGAGCTTGACTCATTCCTGTAAAGATACAATTAGGTAAGAACACACACACACACACACACACACACACACACACACACACACACACACACACACACACACACACACACACACATGACGTTACATAGCTTGATATGCCAACTTAGTCAATCCTTCCTTACTGGAGGAATTTTTTCATTTTGATATCCATCAAACTTCAGGGAACCGATACTTGATACTTTTGTTGAGGCATTACAGTCTCTGTAAAAGAAACTAACTGCCCAAGGCATTATGTTAAAAAAAAATAAAATCACACGCCAAGGAATGTATTACTAATACAGACAAAATTATGCAACATAACTGTATCCTAATACTTGGTCTTGTTGCCTTTAGACGATTTACAGTCTGAAGGCTTTTGGGTCTGCTGTTTGCTAAATTTTGGAAGTATTCTGCAGTCATCTCTTTGACCCAAATGCTACGAATCTCATCCATAAGGCAAGGCAATGACAAGGTGTTGCATATTGTAATTCCATGCGTTTTTTAATGGAATTAAGATCAGGAGAGTTACCTGGCCAATCCAGTACTTCAGTGTCATGATCTGAGAGAAATTTCATTGTCCCTTTTTCTTTGTGACATGGAGTAGAACCTTGCATAAATTGTGTGCAATCATGAATCTCAACATTGAAGGAGATGGATGTCCCACACTAGCATATTCTAGTCAGCATTCATCGTCGTGTTTTTAGGAAGTACAGGCCTCCCCTGCCCACTTCCCGGCTAAAACAATCCCACACTATTATGCCGTCATTGTGCTTGACAGTCTTCTGTATGTAGTGGACGTCACAGTGAGTGACGTTGCGAGGCTGCCTTACCCGCCTAATACGAGAATGAAAACACATGAAGGTGCTCTCATCAGAGGAAATGATTTTCCTCCAGTCTTCTGAGGTTCAATCTTTGTATTTATTTGTAAAGTCAAGCTGTTTGTGGCGCATTTGTTCGGTCAGATATGGTTCCATGGTTGAAAAGCACGATGACAAGTTCGGGTCTTTTTGCAGCTGGTGTACGATGCTTTGGATAGAGACACCTTGAAAAAGCTTTGGATACTTAACTTTGAGATGTGCAGCCATGATTTAAGCACCTCATGGCCTAGAAGATTATCTGTAGCCTTCGTTCTCTTGCGTTGTCATTCAGGAAGAGGTTTTCTGGAAGAGACAACATTTGATGGGAGGCGAAGGGCACGCTTCCCTCAGGTGATTTAATTTCTCCTAAATTTATTCACGACACCTTGTCTTCCCTAACTGTGCAGTTCCAGACTATCTGTCTACATATCTACTGCCAGATGCCTTAATCCTCTGAGGAGTGGCCACAAACAAATCGCCTCCATGTCGTCATGTCACCTGCCATATCACTGCCCTACTCCCAACTCACCCTCCCTCCAGCAAATACCTCTCCACTCCATGCCTCTATCTCATCCTCGGCCTCTCCCTCCCTCTCCCCCCGTCCCCCTCTCTCACATACACTTTCCTCTTTAGTCTCTCACTCACCATCCTCTCTACATGGCCAAACCATCTCAGTCTATTTCTCCTAACACTTTTTATCACATCCACATCGACTATCTTACTTTGACGATGGAACACATCCTATCTGTTTCTCCTTTCTCTGAAATCTCCATTCCAGGAGATTTCAATGTTCCCCACCACCTTTGGCTCTCCTGTCCTTTCTCTGATCCAAGTGGTGAACAAACCTACATCTTTTCTATCCTTAAATACCTATTGTAGCTTGTACATCACCTTATCCGTATCCTTGACCACCTTGGAGAGAGTTCCAACATACTTGACCATTCCCTTACAACTAATCCTTCTGCTTACACTGTTGATCCTTCCTCTCCATTGGGTTCCTCCGATCACAACCTTATTACCTTAACCTGTCCTATATTTCCAATACAGCCTGTGGACCCTCCAAAGAAGCGTCGGTTGTAGTACTTTCGTGCTGCTGATTGGGAGGCCTTCAGGCAGTACTTCTCTTTCCCTGAAATGACTATTGCCAGGATTTGAGTGTGCCATGCGCAATACAGAGGTTATTCTCTCGGGCATGGCAGCATACATTCCTCTCTCATATCCTTTGACTAATGCAACAAAACCTTGGTTTAATCACGCTTGTTCTAATGATGTCGACAACAAGGAGAAGGATTATAAAAGGTAGTGGAGCCAAACCACCCCTGAATCACATCTGTTTTATGCTTCTGCCTAGAATCATGTTAAATCTCTTCTATGCTCTGTTAAAAATAATTTCATCCGTACTAAATGCTCTCAACTCTCCAACTCGAATTCTTCCCACTCCTTCTGGCACCATTGCCAAAAACATTTCTAACAACTTTACCTCATCCTTGTCCCCTCCTCTTTTCTACTCTAATGGCTCTGTAGCTCTTTCTTCTATTGATAAAGCAGATCTCTTTGCTCAGATTTTCTCCTCCAATTCTGCCTTAGATGACTCCAGTGCGCTTCCTCCATCACTTCCCTCCTCTGACTTCCTGATGCCTAACGTTAAAATGTCTTCAGCTGATGTATTTTCTGCCATCACTGGCCTCAGTACTAACAAAGCATATGGGCCTGATGGGGTCCCTCCTGTTGTCCTCAAGAACTGTGCTTCTGTGCATACACCCTGCCTAGGTAAAGTCTTTCACCTTTGTCTATTAACTTGTACCTTTCCTTCTCGCTGGAAGTTTGCTCTCAGCCAGTCCAAAAGAGAGGTGATTATTCCCAACCCTCTAACTATCGCCTAATTGCTTTTACATCCTGTGTCTCAAAAGTTTTCGAGTCTATTCTTAAAAGAAAATATTTAAAGCATCTTTCCTATCATTATCTTCTTTCTGATCATCAATATGGGTTCCATCAGGGACGCTTCACTGGCGATCTTCTCACAAACCTTCTAGACTCCTGGTCATCCTCCTTTCGGGACTTTGGCAAAAGCTTTGCCATTGCACTTGACATCTCAAAGGCTTTCGATCTAGTCTGGCATAAATCTTTAATTTCCAAACTGCCCTCTGAAGGTTTCTATCATTCTCAGGATTTTTAGTGGAAGTGCCATAGTATATCTCTTGTAAAATCTGTTTCCATGTGATTAGGTGTGCTAAGCCAACTCCGCACCTTTCTCACCCCTGCACAGTTGTTGACTTTATACACGTTTTTTTTTTTTTTTTCCTTATCAGCTAGTCAGGTCAGGTGCGGGTAAGGGGATGGGTGTATTATGATGTGGCAGGGGTAAACCAGTTCTGCTGTCGGGCCCTGCTGCGGATGTCACTGATTGCATTGTGCAGTTGACCCTTGTGCGGTGTGGTGCGGTGAGGATCTGTCCGTTCTCCCCTTTGGGGCTATGATGCGAATAAATGTGTTTGTATGGATGAGTAAATGGAGAGTGAGTCGTCCTGTCTCGGCTACCTCCCTTTCCTTGGGGGAAGCAGCCTAGGTATATAGATAGATAGATAGACCTCTTGTAGAGTACAACTTTCATGTGTGGGGAGGCCCCCCCACACACAACTTTTATCAATAGGGGGAGTTAAAGGCTTTTCGTCTCATTAATTCTCTTCCCCTTACTGACTCCCTTCAGTCTCTGTCTCTTCGCCGCTGTTGCATCTTTATCTCTTTTATACCGCTACCTCAATGGTCACTGCTCCTCTGAACTCTCTGCTTGCATCCTTCCACCTCTACGATGGGCTCATAGCACCCATCTGGCAACAAACTCTCGTCCATTTTCTGTTCAACTCTTTAATGTAAGACTTAACCGTTACTCTTAGTCCTTTATGTATGCAACAGGTCATCTCTGGAATCTCTCTCTCTCTCTCTCTCTCTCTCTCTCTCTCTCTCTGTATTTCCTACTTCTTATGATCTCCAGTTTTTCAAACGCAGTGTGTCCAGGCATCTCGAAATGAATGGATCTTGAATTTGGCTCTCTTTTGTATTATTTTTGTTTTTGTTTTTCTTGGAAGGAACGGTTTACTCTCTCCTGGCCTTTGGTTCCTTTTTGCTTGCATTAAAAAAAAAAAAAACTACGATGCTCCCTCACTTCCTCTTTTGTCAGTTTGTCCCTCCATGTAACTCCACATGCTCCTCTCAAATAACTCATTTCCACTGCTCTCACTCTTGACTTGTGTCCTTCTATCAGTTCTAGAGGCTCATACTAATCCACTTCATAACGAAATATAAGAGCAGTGACTTGAAACTTACTGATACAACCGTTAGAACTCAACTTGCTGTCCAAAACATAATGTAAAAGGCTCAAATAAATGTTCGATTAAAATGTTTTAACACATTCGATCCAAAGAAAGTATCGAGGATTTGTCGATGCCAGGCCCATGGAACCAAAAATGGTTTGTGTTTGGATAGCCCAAAACGCCGCTTCCCTCATCTTTCACACTGTCCTCGCTCCTTTGCTTCGCGGTTTGAAGTAGTTCGCGATATTCTGAGAAGTGTTACAGAACCTGTATATAGTAAATATATGCAAATTATATCTGACTGCATAGCAATAAAAGAACGTGATGCAAATATGAGATATAATGACGTGAAATGTAAATTACAGTAGTATTTTCATCAGCATTCAAGCTCTCTTGAAGTTCTTTGTGGTAGGGAGTAATGTAGGCGAATACATGTCATCTTCAGGACAGAAGTCATCGTCACCGAGACAGACAGGCAGACAGAGAAAGTGATGGAAAGAAAGTCATACACCTCATTACATTAATTATTATTATTATTTAATTCTAAGTACCATCAAACACATTTAGTAAGTCAAGATGAAAATATACAATTCCCGTACTGAAAAGAAAACAGACAGACAGACAGATACTGGAACAGACAGACACACTCCATTAAGATTCAACATGACTATTTCATCCTTGCTAACGGCAAACAATGACGTCCATACTAGGAACGAAACCGCCTCTCCTCTAAGAAGATCGATAGACAGATAGGTACAGGCTCTGCATTGGCGATTCACATTGATTATCCGTCCCCGCCCCGGAGGGGCTCGGGGACGGGTATTGTTTTCACTCGGTTTGTTTGTTTGTTTGTCCGTCTGTCTGTCTGTTACGTTACGCAAAAACTACTGATGCGATTTTGACTGAAATTACAGAGATGATGAGCTACGACCTTCTGATCACCTGATTAAGTTTTGGGCCAAACTGGGACAAGGCCCAGCCTGTAGGCCCCTCAAAAAAAATATTTTAAAATATGTAAAAGCAAATCGTTTTCTCGCCGGAACTCCTTTCAAATCAGCCATATCGATATGAAACCAAAACCTAAAGGTGCATCTTTTAAATATGCATCCTATAACATGATTCATTACATCAGTGGGGTCACTCCCCAGTTTGTGGTAAGAGGGTCAGTGTCATGTGGATCTGGCCTAAAATTTCAAATGGGCATATACTCCAACTTTTATATGTGGCATCTTTGATCAGAGATCGTGTTTTTATGTCAGCACTAAAATGACTGCCGGGGACGGGTTTGGTGTGCCTTGGCACCGTTTCTTGTGTATTATGTCATTATTGTTACTGAAATGTTGTTTTATTTGAATTACGTACAAATACAACTCTTCTGGAGAGGAAGACATAAAAAACATATAGATTGACAGAAGGGAACTCTGTGAATAATTTGTTCAAGGAAATTATTTTATCCTTTCTCATGAGTGCCGATTTTATACCTTGATTCTATTCTTTTGTTTTTCTTTTCTTTTTAGCCTAAGGTAAAACGCCTCTGACTCATAACAAAGACATTCTTACTTAATGAAACACATTAAATACACCTGCGCTTGCGAAGCAAGAGCACTTTATATATTGAGCAGTGTGTGTGTGTGTGTGTGTGTGTGTGTGTGTGTGTGTGTGTTCTTACCTAACTGTTCTTACCTAATTTTATTTTTACGGGAATAAGGCAATCTCGTACTGTCCCGTGTATTAAACCATTTTTATTATACATATCCTTGAATTTATTAATAGTTTTGGCACACACTGCTTCATTCAGTAGTGCATTCCACTGATCTATTGCCTTAGTTGGGAAACTGAATTTCCATACGCGTTTATCACCTCTCCTTTTATGCAGTTTTTTTTGCAATGTCCTCCTGCTGATGCTTCCCCATATGACATATTCATTTATGTCTATTTTCTCTTTGTCTGAGATGCATTTATATAACATAATCATGTCTCCCCTTCTCCTTCTCTCCTGTAGTGTTGGTAGATTCAATTGTTCCAGTCTTTCTTCATAGCTTATATCCCTTAAGCTTGGTACACACCTTGTGGCTGCCCTTTGTACCGTTTCAATCTTATCTACGTGTTTTTTGAGATGAGGATTCCAGACTACTGATGCATACTCCAGGGTTGGTCTGATAAATGATGTTATCATCTTCCTCAGAATATCTTCATTTATATATGTGAATGCTATTCTCATATTAGCAAGCAATGTATACATGTTACGTACCTTCTCACTGGTGTGATCATTTGGAGATAGTTTGTTATCGATAATTACTCTTATGTCCTTCTCTCTTTCTGATATGTGTAGGGTTGATCTTCCTAACTTATAATCCCAATGTGGTCTTTTCTCACTGTTACCAAACTTAATTACATGACACTTATCCACATTAAATTCCATTTGCCATTTATTGGTTCATTCACGAAGCTTGTTCAATTCCTCTTGCAGCTCTTTGCAAGAATCTGTGTTAGTAGTTTTCCTTTGAATTTTTGCATCATCCACAAACATATTTAGATAGCTTCCATTTCCAGTGTTACTGTCTATGTCATTTATATATACTGAAAACATAAATGGTACCAGCACTGAGCCATGTGGTACTCCGCTGGTCACTTCCCTCCATGATAAGTAATTTCCCCTTAATATTGTTCTCATTTCCCTTTTTTTTTTTTTTTTTTTAATTCTTCATCCAGCAGTAGAGATTTCCTTGAATACCTCCTTGATGGTAGTTTCCATAATAATCTTTGGTGTGGTACTCTGTCAAATGCTTTCTTAAAGTCTAAATAGATACTGTCAACCCATCGTTCCCTTTTCTGTAATGTTTCTGTAACTCCACCACAGTAGAATGAAGAGAGAACCTGTATATTTACACAGGAAAAATCATCTGAGAAATTACCAATATGCCAGGAATCGAACCCGGGACTCTCAGGTGAGAGCCAGGCAGCATACCACTACACCACGACCAGGTGAAAGTTACCTTATGTTGTCACAATCTTGTAACCAACGTCCCTCCGCCCCCAATGTGGGCACCTTTCTCTAGTCTCTTTCAGATGTCTGTTTTCTGTTTCAGCATCAGTACCACTCTCTTTCACTTGGGCATACTCTTATCGGTTGATGTACCAGGAGCCATGGCTAATATTTCACCAAATATTACGAAAAATTGCGATAAAACAAAGGTCTGTAGCGATTTTTACACTGTTAAACCTCAAAACAATGGCAATGACTGCAATGCTGTGCTCTGGCAGCGAAGGAATGAAAACATTCGGAAGGGATGGTTGTGCAGTGAATCTGAAATGCCGATTAGGTCCTGGATTTTCTCCAGTTGATCAATTTAAAATTTTTTTGTTATTTTCTAATATAGCGCGAATTCCAGTTTATTTCCTCCTGGATAATTG
>NC_137009.1:17641182-17666182 GCF_032717465.1 Coenobita brevimanus
AGATTTTCTTACAGTCCTTCCACTTTACACTCAAATTCCTTCCAAATTCCTCATCCACTCTCTTCTTACTCTCTCTTACTAATCTTTTCACCTCTGTCTTTCTTTCTACATATAACTCTCTCTTCCGCCTCTCAACTTCTTCCACGCCCCTATTTCTCATCCATTTTTGTATGCTTTCTTCTTGTGTGCCACAGCCTGTCTCACCTCTTCAATCCACCAAAGCCCCCTCCGTCTTCTCTTCCTCCCACACACCACATCACATGCTGCACATATTTCTTCTGTAAATATCCTGCACACATCTTCCACGTCCCCCATCTGCTCCATTTCATATTTGCCCAATCGTTCCTTCACTTCTCTCTTTTACTCTGCCTTTTTCTCATCCTCTTGTAACCTTTCCACTCTCCTTGCAACTACTCCTTCCTCTCGTCTTTCCCTTCTTCTATTCCTCCATCTTACTTGTATCCTAATTCTGGCCACCACCAAGTAGTGATCAGAAAGTCCACTCCCCGAACCTCTATAAGCTCTTGCATCCATTACACATCTTCGCATCATTTCATCCACACACACATAATCAATCATTCCCATATATATATATATATATATATATATATATATACATAGATAGATAAATTGATAGAGAGAGAGACACAGATAGATTGATAGATAGGTAAAGAGATAGATGGACAAATAGATATACACTATATAGATAAATTGAGAGATACTTGCATAGTGTATTTCATTTAGCATGCTTTATATTTTTTCCCTAACATCACTGCCGTTAACAATGTTTGTTGCTTACATTCTTCGTTATTATCAGTCAATATTATTTCTATGCACCTGTACTTGATATTTGTGCTCTGACAGAAACTAGATTAACTGGAGTCGATAAGTTGGATTTGGAAGATGGTATACGTTTATTGATATCTGGCCGACAGGACGGAATGCATTATCAGGGAGTAGGATTGTTGCTGGGTTGTAAGGCAAATAAGGCTTTATGTGAGTGGGATCCTATAGATGAGCGATTGTTATACATGCAGTTTAAATCAAATCATGGCAACATCAGTCTGTTTGTGTGTTATGCACCTACTAATGATGCACTCGATGAAAGGAAAGACACATTTTATGAAAAGTTGCAAGAAGGAGTAGGAAGGGTACCTAGACATGATGTTTTGATCTGCGTTGGAGACTTTAATGCAGTAATGGGCTGTTCAAATGAGGGATTTGAGGCATGTATGGGTAAGATGGGAGTTGGTAGTAGGATGAGTGAAAATGGAGTGAGGTTTGGAAGCTTCTGTCTAGCAAATGACTTAGTCATCGGGGGCACACTCTTTCAGCATTGCAGTATACACAAGACAACTTGGGTGTCGCCGTGTGGAAAATATAAAAATCAGATTGATCACATCGCTATCAGTAGGAGGCATAGAAGTTCTCTGCTAGATGTTCATGTTAAACGGGGAGCGGATATTGGTAGTGACCATCAACTCAGCATTGCAAAAATAAGGTTTAAACATAAAAATCAGAAGAAGGAAAAATCTGGTGTTGGTAGATTCGATATTGTTAAGCTTAGAAGGGAAGGAGAAGAAAAGGAGGAATTCAGATTAGAATGCAGAAATAGGTTTTTGGTGTTGGAAACGTTGGAAGAGGGGGAGAGAAGTGTAGATGAGATGTGGGAGGATATGAACAAAGTTTTGCATGAGACTGCTGAATGTACGATTGGAAGGAGACATAGATTCAGGAGAAAGAAATGGATGTCAGAGGAAACGTGGGATATGATAAAAAAGAGAGGTGAGGCTAAATTGAGGAGTGAGATGCAATGCGTTGATGAACGAGAGATTGAATTAGCAAGAGCTGCGTACTGGAGTTTGAATTCAGAAGTAAGAAGGTTAGCTAGGAGAGATAAAAGAAGATGTGTGGATGAAAAGGTTGCAGAGACTGAAATCTTAATAAACAAAAATGATGGACAGAGTCAAAGAATAGCATATGAATCGATTAGAGAACTGAGTGGTTATGCAGGTAAACGCAAGGAAATACCAGTTAGAGACAGGGAAGGAAATTTATTGGCCAAAGATGGAGATATTAAAAATAGATGGAAAGAGCATTTTGAGACAGTTCTTAATAGACCAATACCACCAGAGGAGGATATACCGTCTGCTCAGGAAGATTTAAATATAGAAACAGGAGAGTTGAGGCTTGCAGAAGTGGAGAAAGCAGTAAAACAGTTAAAGAATAATAAGGCACCAGGGGAGGATGGTTTATTTCCGGAAATGTTTAAAGTGGAGGGGGATAGATTAATAATGATCTTGACCAAGCTATTCAATAAGATATGGGTGACGGGGTTACTACCATCAGTTTGGAAGAATGGTGTAATTGTTAAAGTTCCGAAGAAGGGAGACCTGAGTGAATGTGGTAATTGGAGGGGAATCTCTTTGTCACCGATAGCTTTGAAAGTTTTCAGTAGAGTGTTGTTAAATAGGTTGGAGCCGGTGGTTGAGGGTATTCTGAGGGATGAACAGGCTGGTTTTAGAAAGGGACGTGGTTGCAATGATCATATCTTTATAGTTAGGCATTTGATGCAGCAAATTAATGAAATGAGCGTACTGTTAAGTCTTTGTTTTGTTGATTTTGAAAAGGCTTTTGATAGTGTTTCGAGAGAGACTATGGAGAAGATCATGAGACATTATGGAATACCAGAGGAGTTTGTGAGGGTCATTATGAACATGCATGAGGACACATTTTGTAAAGTGATGGTTGATGGTTGTCTGAGTGATTCGTTTGAAGTCAAGTCCGGAGTAATTCAAGGTGGTGTTCTATCGCCTTTACTATTTATATTGGACATTGATTACATTATGAAACGCGTTGGAACAGAAACCGGTGCAGGTATACTTTGGGGAAGGAACAGGAAACTTTTGGATTTAGATTATGCAGATGATATAGTTTTGATTTGTGATGGGCCAGAAGAGATGCAGAGAGTGTTGGACTGTTTGGTGAGTGAAGGTCGCAAGGTGGGTTTGGTTATTAATTGTGGAAAAACTGAAATAATCAATATGAATATGGAAAATGCGCAGGAATGTGTAATTGGAGGTATGGTTGTAAAGCAAGTTGATAGGTTTAAATATTTAGGTACTTATTTAGCCAAGGATGGTTCTTTGAACTTTGAATTCGAGGAAAGGTTAAAGAAGGCTAATCAGGCAATGGGAATGCTTAAAAATATTTGGAATAATAATTTTTCTGTGCATACAAAAATCAAACTTTATAAGGTAATGGTTAGGAGTATCTTAATTTATGGACACGAGTCTTGGTACAGCACAGTGACTATGGAAAATAAATTCTTGGTGTTTGAAAATAAAGCACTTAGAAGAATATTAGGAGTTAAGTGGTGGGAAAGGATACCAAATAGTAGAATTAGAGAAATAACGGGAGTGCAGCCGGTCGATGAATATGTTAGATTCTCACGATGGAAGTGGCTAGGACATGTGTATAGGAGACAGGGAATAGTACGAGGTACACCAGGGTGGGTGGCACTTGGTAGGAGAGGTAGAGGAAGGCCAAAAGAGACGTGGGTGAGGACAATTAGACGGGAAGCTGGAGATGAGTGTTGGGGAGATCTTGAGGAGTTAGCACAAGATAGGATGTGGTGGTGTGAGTTCATCGAGGCCCTATGCATCCCCGAGGGTGCCACAGGAAATGATTGATTGATTGATTGACCTGTACGGAAGATGATTTATAATCCCATGGTCCTGCTTACTGTCCATTTACACCTGTTCTTCTGTCGCATATAATCCACTCTCAGTCATTTAAAAGTACACTGGACTGTCCACTGTTAACACATTTCTTAATGCTTACTGTCATCATTATGATTATGTATCCTGTTAGGCAAATTTTATTTTTTATTCAATGCAGTTTATGTTTCTTCGAACTTCGTCCTCCACTGTTTTGATGCCAATGTGGTGGTGTCATCCAGACTGGACTTCATATCGTGTTAAACCACTCCTTACATTAGCTGGTGAAGAGTGGTCAAAGATAGTTAGGCTCCTTAAATTTCTCCGTTTCTGAGCAGTTATGAGAAGTCAAAAATGCTCAACAGAAAACACCAAATGACCATAATCACCTGTTTTTGATTGTGCAGATGGAAGCAGAAGAATGCAACTAATATCTGCTGGCTAGTGGATGATTTAAATAAGTTTAAGTCCCAGGTAATCTTTTAATGGGGAAGGGGACTAAGTACATTCTGCCTGAAATGAATATAAATCTGTCAAAATCAAGATATCAACAGCAACTAGAGCAGTACTCAGAGAGTACATCACTCCGCCAATGCAGGATGCGGATCCGCCCACAAATTTAATAAATTCTTTCTTGGCCTATGTCCCTCCCTTCCACATAATTTTATTTAAATTCATTGAGAACTTTTGATATACTGTGTGGTAGGATCTGGATCCGCCCCAAAATATAAGAAATTTTTTCTTGTACCATTGCTCACCCTTCCACAAAACTCATTGATATTCATTGAAAATTTTTGGAGATATGGTGTTAACAAACAAACTAATAATTCCGGATCACAACCGAAATCTAATCGATGGTTCATTGGGCCATACCCAACCCCTCCAAAAAATTTCATGAAGATCGTTCATAACTTTTTGAGTCATCCCGCCAACTGAAAGACTGACAGACAGACAGACAGGCAGACTATAATGCAATGACTATCTGCGTGTCTGCCTGCCTGTTTGTCTGTCCATGTCTGTGTTTCTGTAATGTCTGCCTGTGTTTCCTTATAGATCGGTGTCATCTCAACTAAGTAGAATTAAGGGGCGGTTGTCATGAGGATTTTGGTCAAATTCTCATTTTTTTTTTCTTTTCATTTCTGTCCTTAGTATAACCTCTGAACTGAAGTGCTTATGTCTATTAAGGCCATATTTACTTATAAATAGGGTAATTTAGCCTATTATGATACGTGTGCGTCGCGATCTGGCCCGAATTGCGAAGTTGGGCTACACTGTTGCATTTTAAAAAATTGTGATAAATCACCAGCCATTTTTAGCTTAGTCACCCTGACTGTTTATAGCGTTTTCTCTCATAATACGTTTGTAGATGTAAAGAAAGGCCATATTTACTTATAAATAGGGTAATTTAGCCTTTTACAATACGTGTGCGTCGTGATCTGGCCCGAATTGCGAAGTTGCGCCATGCTGTTGCAGTAAAAAATAAAAAAAAAAAAAAAAAAATTGATAATCTCCAGCCATGTTTAGCTTAGTCACCTTGACAGTTTACAGCGTTTTCTCTCATAATACGTTTGTAGATGTGAAGAAAACCGATTTGGCTCAAAAATAACTCATCTCCTCTACTGCAAGTACAGAGTTTTCACAAAAATAATCGTTAGTAATATATATATTTTTAGCCAGTGTTCTTATCTACATCTTATATCGTCGATATTAGAAGAAAAAACGTATTCAAAGGAATCAGAGTACTTTTGGCGAATTTTTTTTCTCTGACCGAAGTAGTCAAGGTGGTCACGGTGCCAGGTGTTTGATGGCAAGAGACAGCGCCATTATTCCCTCGTCTTTTTGCGTTTTTTTCGTTGCTTTTCCTGGGTGTCAAGATGGGAAGGAAGACCAAAGCAAGTAGGACAGCCCAAGAGAGGGAAAAGAAGAAGAAAGAAGTGGCAGGACCTTCTCAAAGTACTGATGAGGTGAGCTTGTTGGAAAGTGAAAAAAAAAATTGGTTTTGTATACATAAATGCCAATATCTTGGGTAATTTTGGACCAATTTCAAAAAATTAAAAAGCATTTTAGTCCTTATTGAAGTGGCTAATATAAAACTGCCATTAGGTTTCAGAAAATTGACTTTATATTTATTGAACAATATATATAATCAGTGAACGGACGCACACACTATTACATTACCAATAAAAAAAAAAAAAAATCTCTATGTGTTTGCAATAGCAGTTTCTTTGTTCCTCATTAACTTCTGAGTAAAATGATGGTTAAATTAATAACTTTAATGCAAAAATAAGGGAGTTATTGAATTTTTAAGTCTAGGTATAAAATGCAATCGGACAACAGCGCCTTAAGGCAACTGCTGGTAACATAAATACAATAGAAATGATGCTCATTTGAAAATAAATTCCTTCCTTCCATGAATCTCTCTTCCCGCTGTCACTGCTTTCTATATGGGATGGTCAGTATTCTTCCCTACGACAAACGTAACGGCCAAATGGTAGCAAGATTAAGATGAGAACATACTGGATCAATAAAAGGGATAATATCGGGCTGTCCATAACACTCACTCTCTGTTTGATTGTGTATCAGTTTTTTTTGTTTATTCTTCTTCCCTGTCTGTCTATTTATCTATGTATAGTCTGACGTTTTAATCCCATTAGGGGTGGCCACAAGCGAATTGCCTTCAGATCACTGTGCTCTCTGCCGTTTGGCTGCTGTCCCTCCAAATCCCACACCTCTCTGTCATATATCTCTCCTCCCCATCCCTCCATCTCATTCTCGGTCTCCCCTTCCTCCCTTGCACCTCACTCACATACACTTTTTTTTGCCAGCTTTTGATATCTCCATCCTGTCCGTATGACCAAATCATCTTACAGTGTTTCTCCTAAGCTATCAGTCACATCCAGATCAACACTGCATGTTCCTTCACTTCTGTCTTTTTATCTCCCCCTATAACCCTGTATGCTTCTTTCTAACAGCTTACTTGTACTGTTCCTACTCACGACCTGTGTCCTTTCAATAAGGTCCAAGTTTTACTTCGTTACGTTAGAGTATGAGTAACAATATTGTCATGCAGTGGCTTTTTTTTTTTTAATACTTCCATAGTCACTTCCAAATTCTTCATACTGCTTTCAGTGAACCAGCGGCTTTTCTCTCATGCTGTAAACTTTCATTAACGCTCCCTATAACCCTGTATACTTCTCTGTAATAACTTATTTCCACTGCTCTCTACTCTCGACCAAGTTTTACTTCTGTACGTTAGCATACGAGTAACAATATTGTCATGCAGTGGCTCTTTTTCCCACAGTCACTTCCCTATTTGTTCATATTGCTTTCAGTGAACCAGCAGCTTTTCTCTCATACTATACACTTTCATGCACTTTATCTTCTAAATTTCTATCTTTCCTCAACATCCTTTTAAAATGCTTGATGGCAATTGTAACCTACACATCCTGAACATACAGTCTCACTATGCATTATGTGAACATTTCTCTCAAAGATCATAACTTTACTGTAACCTCCATTCAGTTTTAGAGTCCATTTTTTAAATTCACTCCCAAACTCATTTACTAACCCTGGCAAATCCCAGTCTCCTTCAGTTAACAGTTTACTATCATCTGTGAACTACAGTGCAGTCAGCTTCCAAGTCCTACTCTGTCACAATGCCATCTACTGCCATACCTTATATCTTTTTTTAACGCCATCCATGATTATATACAAATATATATATATATATATATATATATATATATATATATGTCATGGGGTTTTTAAGATTTTGCAATATTAATGAATGCTTTAATTGTTAACTTGTCAAAAGAGACAAGGATGACTTGTGAAAATCAAGCAATGATTACTTTATGCCAGCTTACTTTGCCGATTCTGTAAGGAAGAGAATTTATTTACTTTCTCAGCAGTACACACCAGAGACTAATTACTGACAAATGCTGTTTTTTAGTACTGCTAGCCACATGAGAAAGTGACTCCACCCCTGACAATCCATATCTAATGCTATGAATAATAAACAAAATCTTGCCGGTGCGATTAACTCCAGCTGGCTCAATGGATTAAGTTTAACCCGTGGCGTCCCGTCGACGTGAATTAACGTCCACACATTTTGTCACTGCCAATCCCATTGACATACATAAACGCGAATCAAATGCAAGGTCCCTAATTTGCACACTTTTCAGTTTTCGTGAGTGATTTTTGGTACGTATACATGGGACGCCTTCCTCTACAAGATGCCAGGCAGGGACAATGCCTTACCCAGCATGACCTCCCCTCCCCCTGCATGCCATTGCCTCAGCAATTCACCTGTTATCAGTGACCTGGCTAGTTAAGCCATGTCATGCCATGGTACGAAATTCAGGGCCAGAGTGATTCCCCAATCGATGGCAATGTGGAGGACAAACTTTACATAGCATTAGAGGAAGAAACAGTCAGAAATGATGATCAGGTAATGTGGCAAAAAAATGTCAGGTATGGTGATGAGTTAGTGAGTAAAACAATGCTTATAATGCCTATATTACTGTTTGAAAACCAATATACTCTTGTACTACATATAAATTTGTATCAAGTAAATAAATAAATACCATTTATGAGTGGTGTGAAATAGTTACCCTCCCGTAGAACTCGTTTTCTTTGGTGCCAGCCTGTTAGAAAAACCAGTAAGGTAAGGAGGTACTGGTACCTGGATCGTGTATTTTAAACCTCAGGTGAGCGATTTCTCTATTAATTTTCGATGTTTCTCACCAAAAGAGGAGGTTTGAGCCAAAAAAAAAAAAAAATCCAAAAATGGTCGGGATTGAAGGGAGTCAGTGGGGGGAAAGTGGTCGGGATGGGGCGGGTTAATGCAAAGACTGGCCTAAGTACCAGTTATGAATAATACAAGCATTAGTGCCAACTAGAAGTGGCAACTAAAATAAGCTTAATATGGAGAAATAAAACATGAGTTTACATTACATTAATCTCAAGAAAAAGAACTGTAAATTTATTAATTACAATGAAATAAATTTACGTTACATGAATCTCAAATGAATTCAAAATAAGGAGAACACACTCACTCGGCTCACTCAAAAGCTAAACTCTTAAGCCTAGGAATTGAAAAGAAAAACTGTTCAATGAGGGGCTAGGTGGGATGAACGGGTGACGTTTGACTGGGCATCGTTACGTACAAAAGGAGCTGCAAATGGTAAACCTCAGAGCTCGGTGAAGGCCAACCTGCTCACACGGCAGATAAAGCTTGACTGAGTTAAAAAAAACAAGGAGGCGATGGAGGCCGGCACACTTGCAACGGCCAAACGGAAATGATGTGAGCGAAACACATTCGTAATAAATCACTCAGCGAAGCGCTAATGTCACACGCAAGGACGATCACTTATGAAGCAGTGAAAAATGTTCTGAAAACACTCCCAATCAGGTGAATACGTGGCGGTTGACTGAGTGATACATATGGGAATTCACTAGAATTCGCAGTTTCCCACTAAAGTTCAATGTCACAAGTATATTTAAATAGAGAATCGCACCAACTCGTGACATTACTCCCCAACAATATCAATTTTTTTCTCAAAGGAAAAAAAAATTCTATATACATACATATAAATCCTAACTCGGTCACACCAGATTCACACTGTGGTTTGTGTACTACCCTGCTACAGGAGAAAATAACAGTCTCCCATGAGTGTAAAAACCTCGTATTTACGTTAATAGAAGCAAGCTTGAGGAAAAAACTGTGAAAACAGTGAAAAATCCTGTACTGAGGTCAAACTGAGCGAAAAGTTCGCTACATTTACATTAACAACTAACTGTTATGTAGCGTGATGTATGTAATACACGGTGTAGGTGTGACAGTTGTTTGTAACTGTGCCTACGTGTAAAATCATGTAATACAAATTAATAGTAATGATGACAAGGTAGAAGAGAAGAGGCGGCAGCATGTGTCAGGGACGATCAGCTGAACTGGATGGCAACACTGCACCCGCCAGCTGCACCTGCGAAAGCAATCAAGGTGGAGCATCAAAAGTGTCATTTTTCTCTCTCTGCCTAGCAATCAGCACTTATGTTACAAAAAGTACACTATTTACATTATTAACCTAATTAGCGAAGAGACTGGGCATTTGTGCAGGGCATCAAATGCTGCAATTCGCTAAAATGAACCAGGGAATGTGGTCATGAGCGAAAAGACTGGGCATCTGTGCAGGACATCAAATGCTGCAATTCACTAACGCGACCCAGTTTACCGGTTAAACCATTAACCAGGGTGGTTCCAGGACGTGATCTCAAAGGACCCTACTGGTTAAACCTTAAACCTATTTAGCGAAAAAACTGGGCATTTGTGCAGGACAACAAACACTGCAATTCGCTAAATTAACCAGGGAGGTCCCAGGACATGATCTCAAAGGACCCTACTGGTTAAACCTTAAACCTGTTCAGTGAAAAGACTGGGCGTTTGTGCAGGACATCAAATGCTGCAATTCGCTAAATTAACCAGGATGGTCCCAGGACGTTATCTCAAAGACCCTACTGGTTAAACCTTAAACCTGTTTAGCGAAAAGACTGGGTGTTTGTGCAGGACATCTAACGCTGCAATTCGCTAATGGGGTCCGTGTTATCAGTTACCAGGTGAGACATCAGGTCTGCGCCTACATTGTCACTTCCCTTGATGTATCTCACAACAAAGTTAAACTGCTGGAAATACAGTGTCCAGCGTGTCAATCTTGCAGTAGCCATCTTGGTCATGCTGAGACTAGTGAGTGGCATATGATCAGTTTCCAGAGTGAATGGTGCTCCATGTAAATAATAGTAATATTTCTTAACACTGTCAACCACGGCCAAGAGTCCCTTCTCAACAATACTGTAATTCCACTCGGCGGGTTTTAGCTTACGGCTGTGGTATGCCACTGGGAAGATTGCACCTTCTGTTTCTTGCATTAATACGGCACCTACTCCATCTTGTGAAGCATCAGTGCACAGTATGAAAGGTTTGTTGGAATCAGGCAACTGCAAGATAGGCTCCTTACACAGCATAATCTTAAGGGCAGCAAAAGATCTCTCTTGCACTTCTCCCCATTCAATGGTGATTGGAGCATATTTCTGTAGCACCTTTTACAACGGTTGGGCAATGAGAGCAAAGTTGGGGATAAAACTCCTATAATACCCCACTAGGCCAAGGAATGCCCTAACGTGTTTCTTGGTCATGGGTCTCGGGGCTTCTCTAACCTTCCTGATTTTGTCACCCTGACACCTGCAGTGATTGTTGCCAACAATATGTCCGAGGAACTCCACCTCACTGTGGGCAATTTTACTCTTGCTAGGCTTCACAGTCATGTTGAAACTCTGGAGTCTACTGAATACAATTTCCAAGAGTCTGAGGTGCTCCTCCAAAGTGGCAGAATGAACGAGGACATCATGAACGAACATCTCTACCCCTTCAATACCATGAAGCACTTGTCTCATGGCACGATTGAATACTGCTGGGGAATTGGTATGTCCAAATGGGAGGACTTTATACTGATACAACCCCCTAGGAGTAGCAAAGGCAGTGAACTGACAGCTCTCAGGGTGAAGGGGAATCTGAAAGAATCCCTTCACCAAATCGAGCTTTGTGAAATATCGTGATCCTGCCAGTTTAGAGACGATGGCAATATGGTCACCCATTGGCTCAGCATCCACTTTGGTGATTGCATTTATCCTCCTATAGTCGCCACAAATCCTGACTCCACCATCCTTCTTGCGAACTACTACCACTGGAGATGAGGACTTTTCAATAATACCTGCAGTCTCCATGTCAGCAATTTCGTTGTCTACCGCACCCAGTAGTTGCATGGGAATCGGATATGGCTTAACCTTTACGGAAGTATTCCTGGTCAACTCAATTTTATGACAATCAACCTTTGCGAGTCTAGGTTGATCAGAGAAGACATCAGAATACTGACAGAGCAGTGACCTTATGGCATTCTGATCACCTAATGCTATGTCAGTGTTAATTAAAACATCTCCGACAGTCTCCTCCCGACGGGACTGAATGGATAAGGGCTTGTCCTCATGGTCATCAGCTGGGATCACCGTGGCTGCCCCGGTTTCTTCCAGTGGCTGGTCACTATCATCAGCTACTCGTAGGCCAGTCTCCTCGGGGTTTGACTCATGGTAAGCCTTCAACATGTTAATGTGGAACCTTTTACAAAGATTCCCCGTCTGAATTATGTATTTGAGGTCTGAGATGCGCTCTACTACATCAAATGGACCCTTCCACCGCGTCAACAACTTGTTCTGGGCAGTGGGGAGTAGCACCAAGCACTTATCGCCTGGACCAGACTTCCAAAGTTTTGTCTTCTTATCATAATAGGCCTTCTGAACTTCGTGCGCCTTGATCAATTCTTCCTTGGCTAACTCACACGTCGACTGGAGGTGGTCAGCTAGATCAAGGACGTAGGTGTAGATGGTCTTGACTTCAGGGTCGGGTTCTTCCATCGTCCCATAACTCGCGAAGGACTTGAAGTGGTCCACGGACCGACCTTCCATACACCAGTTCAAAGGGTGAGAACTTCAAGGAATGCGGTGGAGCTTCTCGATAAGCGAATAGAAGAGGAGCAATGAACCGCGGCCATTCCTTTGGCTGTTCAGCGGCCATGCACTTTAACATCTTCTAGAGAGTCCCACTGAACCTCTCACACAACCCGTTACACATGGGATGATACGACGTAGTTTGCAGGCCTCAGATGGACAACAACCTGAATGCTTTGTTCATCATTGCAGAGGTGAACTGCGAACCCCGGTTGCTTAAGACCTCTTTGGGGATACCTACATGACAGAACACTTCGATCAATGCCTCAGCAACAGTGACGGCCTCTATATTCTTAAGGGCCATGGCTTCAGGCCACTGTGTGCTGAAATCAACAATAGTGAGGATATACCTTGATCAATCACTTGCCCTAGGAGAGCTTGGCCCAACAATGTCAACTGCTACTCTCTCGAACGGTTCAGGGATTATAGGCATTTGTTTCAATGGTGCAGGACGGACATGTCACCGGTCAGTGGTATGCTGAAATACATCACAGGAGCACACAAGCCTTTTTATTTCCTGTCCCAGTCCTGGCCAGAAAAAGTCAGCATGGATGCAGTCAGGGGTTTTCTTTTGGTCCATGTGACCTCCCATCACTGAACAATGACCTAATTTGAACATTGCCCGGTGATACTTCGCGGGAACGATGAACTGCAGTCGATCCTTGCCCTGGGGTGTTTGTGACTCACGGTATAGCCGTCCTCGCTTGCGAAGGAACCTGGCTTGACCTCCCCGTGAATACTTAGTCACTTTACCCTCCAGCTTCTTATGCACTGAGGCAAGTGTCGGGTCAGACTGTTGTTCCCTGACAACGTCTTGACTACGAATCAAATCTTGCGGTGTTGCGATGGTCAACAGGGCGACATGATTCGGAGCCTTGGCCATTGCTCGTGTTACTGCAACAGCCGAAGTCTGAGTAGCAACATCTACGGTGCAACTACTTTTGACGTCCGGTATGTTGTCGACAATGAGGTCAAACAAGGGTTCTGGCATGACAACAGCAGCTGTCAAGCCAGTGTAGAAAGGAGATGCCACCTGGATATGTGCCTCAGGGAACAATCTCACTGATCCATCAATAAGTCTGATTTGGATCTGCTTACCCATAAACTCATCAGGGCGGACTAAATTTTGTTTGACAGAGCAACCTGAGGATCCATTATCTCTCAGGACATTTACAGAAACACCTCCCACAAACCCTGGCTGAACAAGAAAAAGCAGTATTACTGGTGGAAGGGTCTGAGGAGGTAGCAGCCAGTCATTGGTGAGACTGTGGAACAAATGATGCAGCAAATGTGACACCCTGAGAACTAGATGCCTGAGGGGTCGTGCTCACCATCTGAGCTGGAACATTGAACACCTGTGGAGGAGGGTTCACTGACGTTGGGGGACTAGTGAACTGTGAAGTACCCGTACTGGTGGGGTTGGCACCACAGTGTGCTTGTTGTGGAATGAAAGCTGCATTTGCATCTGGCCTCCAATAAACTAAAGTCGATTGTCCTGACTGAGGGTTACGTGGTTTGTCCTTACCCTGCTGCTGCTTGAAATACCGGTACTGGTGGTTAGGGTTCTGCTTGTCGTACCGCTTCCACTCAGGTTTCTGAGTATTTTGCCCCTGGTCCTTCTTCTGCAGTTTGTTTGGACCTTGGCCATTATTCTGAGAACGGCCTTGTTGCTGGGATGCAGTCTGAGACGGTTTCCCAGATTTGTCAGCTTTCCTGTTCCAGGTGTATTGCTTACGAGTTTGATGCCCATAGGCAGTGAAGAATGCATCAGCCTTCTCCATCATTTGGCTGGCATCCCTTACCTGGCAGATCTTAAGATGGGCCATAAGTTCAGCAGGCCACGACTTTTTCTGTGCAGCGTAAGGTCAATTATCCCCTCGCGCGTGGAAGGAGTTTCATCTTTCTCCATCCACTCATCTAAATAAGCAGTAAGCCGATCAAGAAACTGAACGGCAGTATCCTTTTCTTGTAAACGTACCCTCATAAACTGACTCTTGGTGTTGTCAACTGTGAGACCATACGCTTTGACGAGTGCGGCCTTCATCATCTCATACGTGAGATTGTCTCCACGAACTCTGTGGAGAATATCGAGGGCAGGGCCCTCAAACAGGCTAAGGAACTGAAACTGCTTAGCTGCATCATCCAGCTGGTGCAGTTGAGCCATGTCTTCGAAACGAGCTATGTATGGTTCGATTCGTTCGCCTTCCTTGTATGGAGGAAGCTTGATGTGTGGGGTCGCCAGAACAGGTGCAGGGAGAGCGCTCGTGGAGCTTGGGCCAACTGCACCAGATGTATCTGAAACCAAGGAATCTCGCTTGAGCTTCAACATTTCAAGTTCATGTTTTTCGTGTGCTTTTCGCTCAGCACGTTCATGTTCTCGTTGTTTTCGCTCTTATTCACGTTCTCTCTCACGTTGTTCTAACTCGAGTTGAGGTTCTCTCTCACGTTGTTGTAACTCGAGTTGACGTTCTCTCTCGCATTGTTCTCGCTCGTATTCATGTTCTCTCTCACGTTGTTCTAACTCAAGTTCGCGTTCTTTTTGCTAGTGTTGACGTTCTCTCTCGCGTTCCTCGCACTGTTCTCGCTCGTATTCACGTTCTCTCTTGTGTTCCTCGTGCTGTTCTCGCTCGTATTCGCGTTGGATTCGACGCTCTTCACGAGCATCATTTTCACGTTGCTGCTCATAACAAAGCCGTGAGAGGACATAGTCATTTATTTTCTCAGGGTCAGTAAGCCCCATATCTTTAGCTTCCAGTACATAAACGTTGGTCAACATGAGGGTAAGGCAGTCTAAGTAAACTAGAGATTAAGCACTGACTGCTATTTTGCAGAGAAAGATCCCAATAATCGAGAATAAAGAATATAGGCACAAATTAGTGGGAACCAGTTTTATGTAGTTAAACTGGTAAGGAAAGAAAATTAAACAAACAACTGGGTGTGAAAACTATTACATAAAATTAATAGAATTGAATCAATAATCACCAGTAAGATAGTGCCTATAGACTTTAATGGTAAATATCTAAGTATGAGTGAGTGAGTATAATCTCGTGAATAACTTTAGAGCTAGGAGTTAATATCCTGGAATGAGGTCACCAGATGTCATGGGGTTTTTAAGATTTTGCAATAATAATGAATACTTCAATTGTTAACTTGTCAATAGAGACAAGGATGACTTGTGAAAATCAAGCAATGATTGCTTTATGCCCGCTTACTTCGCCGATTCTCCAAAGACGAGAATTTATTTACTTTCTCAGCAGTACACAGCAGAGACTAATTACTCACAAATGCTGTTTTTTGGTACTGCTAGCCTCACGAGAAAGTGACTCCACCCCTGACAATCAATATCTAATGCTATGAATAATAAACAGGTTCTTGCTGGTGCGATTAACTCCAGCTGCCACAACGGATTAAGTTTAATGCAAAGACTGGCCTAAGTACCAGTTATGAATAATACAAGCTTTAGTGCCAACTACAAGCAGCAACTAAAATAAGCTTAATGTGGAGAAATAAAACACGAGTTTACATTACATTAAGCTCAAGAAAAAGTACTGTAAATTTATTAATAACAATGAAATAAATTTACGTTACATGAATCTCAAATGAATTCAAAATAAGAACACACTCATTCGGCTCACTTAAAAGCTAAACTCTTAAGCCTAGGAAACGAAAAGAAAAACTGTTCAATGAGGGGCTAGGTGGGATGAACGGGCGTCGTTTGACTGGGCGTCGTTATGTAGGAAAGGCGTTGCAAACGGTAAACCTCGGAGCTCGGTGAAGGCCAACCTGCTCACACGGTGGACAAAGCTTGACTGAGTTAAAACAAACAAGGAGGCGATAGAGGCCGGCACGCTTGGAACGGCCAAATGGAAATGATGTGAGCGAAACACATTCATAATAAATCACTCAGCGAAGCGTTAATGTCGCATGCAAGGACAATCACTCATGAAACAGTGAAAAATGTTCTGAAAACACTCCCGATCGGGTGAATACGTGGCAGTTGACTGAGTGATACTTATGGGAATTCACTTGAATTCGTGGTAGGGGGGGGGGGCTTCAAGAATACTCCCCCCAGTATCCCTGCTTGTCGTACGAGGCGACTAAAAGGGTTGGTGGTGGGTTAGTGCCCCACCCCGTAAAAAGAACTAACTAAAAAAGCGAATAAAGCACCTCGGACCCGGACGGACCATACGTTGACGACTAAGGAACAGACAAAGGACATTCTTAGGGTGGGAACATGGAATGTGAGAGGAGTGAATGATGAAGTGAAAGAGAGAGAGATTGTTCAGGTGCTTGAGGATGCAAAAGTGGATATATGTGGATTGACTGAAACTAAATGGTAAGGTGAAAGGGTGAGAAAATGGGAATATGGTGTAGGTATATGTGCGGGAGTCAGTGAGAATGAGAGGGCAAGAGAGGGAGTATGTCTGATGATAAGCAAGAAGTGGAAGGAGAATATAAGAGAGTATGGAACAGTGGGTGCAAGGATTGTATGGGTGAGGATGAAAGTAGGTATACAAGCATGGGCGATTGTATGTGTGTATGCTCCAACAGAGGATCGAGTGGCAAGAGTGAAAGATGAGTTTTGGGCGAGAGTTGAAGCATGTATGGACAAGTTTGAAAGGAGCGAGAGAGTGCTGTTGATTGGAGACATGAATGGCAAAGTTGGGAATGTACGAGTGGATGGAGTGGTTGGTCAGTGGGGTGTGCCAGCTGAAGTAGATGGGAATGGTAGTGCTTTGGTGGACATCTGTGCTTGTAAGGGGTTGGCAATAGCCAACACCTACTTTCGTCATAAGATGATCCACCGGTATACAGTACATGGAGAGTAATGAGGAGGATGGATGGCGAACTTGTTGAACGAAAGGCAATGATAGATTACGTGTGTGTGGATGAGCGAATGACAAGACAAGTGTTGGTTGCAAGAGTGTGGAGAGGGTGGGGGAATGGAGTCTCGGACCATCACTTAGTGATGGCCAAGGTAAAGATGCAAAGAAAGTGGTTGAGGAGGCGAAGGGGAAGACAGGAGGAAGCAGCTCCTGTGAGGAGAGTGGAGAAATTGCGAGATAGTAAGAAAATGACAGAGTATAAGAGCATAGTGGAAGAAAGATTGGGAAGGTATGAGCTAGTGCAGATGGAAAGGGCGGAAGACATATGTAAGATATTCACGGAAGAGATAGGCGCAGCGTGTGAGGCGGTTTGTGGAGTGAGGAGGAGATGCAAGGGTGTGCAAGGGACAGCATGGTGGAATGATGAGGTAAACGAGCTGTGGAACAAAAGAAGAAGGCATATGGTGAATGGTTGGCGAGTAGAGGTAGGGGAGAAGATGAGAGAGAGAAGAGAGAGGTATATGTGAGCAGGAGAAGGGAGGTTAAGACTGGTGAAGGAGAGTAAGAGGAAAGTGGATGAAGAGTTTGGGAGAAATCTGAGTGTGAAATGGAGGGAGAGTAAGAAATTGTTTTGGAAGGAGGTAAAGAAAGTAAGGCAGTGTGAAAGGGGAAATAATAGGGGAGTGAAAGATAGGAATAATAGATTGTTGGTGGAGAAGAGAGAGAAATTGAGGAGATGGAAAGAGCACTTTGAGGATTTGTTGAATGTAGAGAGTGAGAGCAGTGTGAGTATAAGTGGTTGGGGAATGGCTGGGAGAAGAACAGATGAGAGGAGGGAGGAAGAGATCAGTAGGGCGGAAGTAGTGGAAGCGATGAAGAAAATTAAGCTGGGAAAGGCCCCAGGAATTGATGGAGTGTGTGGTGAAATGCTTAGGTATGGGGGTGAGATTGTTATGGAGTGGATATGGAAGTTGTGTAGATTGGTTTGGGAAGAGGGAAGGGTTCCAGAGGACTGGAAATCAGGTATAAATGTTCCTCTGTACAAAAGAAAAGGGGAGAGAGAAGTATGTGGTAACCATAGGGGTATTTGCCTTCTTAGTGGGACTGGTAAAATATATGGTAGAATACTCATTGATAGGGTTAGGCATATGACAGAGGAGCTAGTTGGAGAAGAACAAGGGGGATTTAGGAAGGGAAAAGGGTGTGTAGATCAGATATTTGTTCTAAGATGTTTAGTAAAGAAGTATCTAGAGAAGGGAAGGAAAGTGTATGCTGCCTTCATGGACTTGGAGAAAGCTTATGACAGAATAGATAGGCAAGGTATGTGGAAGGTATTAAGAATATATGGAGTGGAGGGGAAATTGTTGAGTGCTGTGAAGAGTATGGACGAGGGAGCTAGGGCTACGGTGTGAGTGGATGGTGAGCTGAGTGAGTTCTTTGATCTCAATGTGGGACTGAAACAGGGGTGTGTGATGTCTCCATGGCTGTTTAATATATATATGGATGGGGTTGTAAAGGAGGTGCAAGGTAGGGCAGTGGATGTGGGGCTGGCCCTAATGAATGAGGGTGAGATTTGGAAGCTTCCGGTGTTGCCGTTTGCTGATGATACAGTATTGCTGAGTGAAGATGAATGGGAGTTGCAAGGTTTGGTGAATGAATTTGGGACAGTGTGTAGGAGGAGGAAGCTGAAAGTTAATGTAAACAAAAGTAAAGTTATGGTGTTTGAGAGGAATGAAGTCACAGAGTGTGCAGTGAGGTTGGATGGTGAGGATATGGAGCATGTGAGTGCATTCAAGTACTTAGGTAGTGTGATGAGTAAGGATGGAACTTTGGGGGATGAAGTACGTGAAAGGGTACAGCAGGGAAGGAAGGTTGTTGGTACACTGAAAGCAGTGATGAGAAATAGGGAGGTGAGTATGGAAGTTAAGAAGTCACTGCATGATGGTATTGTGATCCCTACCCTGACGTATGGAAGCGAGGCGTGGACCTTGCAAGAGGGGAACAAGTCAAGAGTGAGAGCAGTGGAAATGAGTTACTTGAGAGGAGCATGTGGAGTGACGTGGAGGGACAAGTTGACGAATGAAGAAGTGAAGGAACGTTGTGGGGTAGATGTGGATGTGGTTGAGAAGATTGGGAGAAATACACTGAGGTGGTTTGGACATGTGGAGAGAATGGAGAATGAAAGACTGACTAAGAGGGTGTATGTAGGTGAGGTGAAGGGAAGGAGAGGGAGGGGTAGACCGAGGATGAGGTGGAGGGATGGAGTTGAGAGGTATATGAGGGAGGGGGGGGTGAGTTGGGGGGAGGGTAGTCAAATGGTGGGTGACAGGGTGACTTGGAGGCGTTTTATCTGCGGCCACCCTTTGCGGGATTAGGAAGTCGGGCTATATATATATATATATATATATATATATATATATATATATATATATATATATATATATATATATATATATATATATATATATATCTATATAGATAGATATATATATATGTGTGTGTGTGTGTGTGTGTGTGTGTGTGTGTGTGTACTGTATATACAGTAAAGTATAGACAGATAGAATGACATACAAAGTCAAATAGACATATATATAGAGGTGAAGACATCCGTATATAGACAGATAATTACATATATATATATATATATATATATATATATATATATATATATATATATATATCTATATATATATGTTTGCTCCTCTATATCTATATTTATCTATCGATCGATCTAGCTACATATCTATCTTATCTATCAACTATCTATCTTATATAGATAGATAGATAGATAGATAGATATTGAGACGGTGGAAATGCCGGTGATTGTTAGTGTATGCATCTTGTGATGGCAAGAGTGAGAAAGACAGGTTTTGGGATGAGCTGGATGAAGCAGTGAGAGAAATGCCCAGGAGCAACTAAGTGATCATAATGGGCGTTAGGAGTAGGCACTGGTCCTGAGGATAACATATGGGTTGTAATGGAGTACAAAGAGAAAATGGTAATGGAATGTAACTGAAAGATATGTGTCAGGAATGGAGGTTGTGCATTTGTAACTTGTTTTTCAAACACAAGGATGCATATAAATATACATGATATTGAGGGAATGGGGATCGTGTTGAAAGGCGTCTGATTGATTATGTGCTCCAGAGAGGTCGATGCAGGGAATGGTTGCTGATACAAGGGCCGTGAGATGACGATGTCGACGTCTGTAAGATCATATGATTGTGGTATGCAAGATCTGTGGTACGCAAGCTGAGAGAAGTGACGTCGACCAGGAGAGAGAGGAGCACTCAGGGAGGAAGACTGAAAGTCGAGAAGCTGAGGATCAAAGAAATGGCACATAAATACAGGACCAATGTTGGGGAAGAATTAGCAGTGAATAGGAATGAAATGGATCTGGACAGCCTATGGAATACATATAGGAACTGCTTTGTTGGAAATGCTAAAGGGGTGTGTGGTGTGGCAAGAGTAACAACAAAGAAGAATGGTACGGCATAATGGTATGAAGAGATTAAGAGAGCAGTGGAGGAAAAGAGGAAGAAGTGGCTACAGTCGTTACGGGAAAGGGGTTCAACTGAAACAAGAATTGAATATATTGAGAGCAAGAAGCACGTAATGAGACTAGTGAAGAGGAATAAAGAAGGAGGTAAATGATGATCTAGGAAGAAAAATGAAGAAAAACTACTCAGAAAATAGGAAGTGATTCTGGAAAGAGGTGCAGAAATGTAGAAGTGGAAGCAGAAAGAAATGTGGAGGTGTGAAGGATGTAAGTGGTAGATTATTAATCATGGAGATGAAGTAAGGACCAGATGGAAAGGAATTTTGAAAGCCTGGTGAATGGGAATAGAGACATCAAAGTGGCAGGAGACATGATTGATTTGGGGGTGTGCAGAGAAGGAATGCAGTGCTAGGAAATGTGACACTCACATAAGTGAAGAGCGCTGTGAAGTGGCTGAAAAATGGGAAATCAGCTGAGTTTGATGAGGTGTATGCAGAGATGATTAATAGGATGGAGGTAAAAAAATCAAATCACGAATTTACTGCATTACCTACCAAATGTTGCCAATGCTATTACTCATTAATGATATAAAATTGTATTGAAATAGGACTTAAGTTGCTGTCCTCTACCATCTGTTTTTTACCAGTGACACAAATGACACAAGTCGTTGGCACTCATTGTATTATACAGTATAATATACAATTATAGTTTATAATATGCAATGTACAAATGTACATGACCCAATATGTGCAGCTTAAGCCAACAAACACAAAACTTACAACAAATCTAAAAAGTTATTGTGAGGTGCAGTATTCACTCTTAGTGTTAGATGTTGGCATGATAGCTTGAATATGTATTCTTGCTCCTATAAAGCCATCCCTGCCTTCTTGTCCAACAACAGCTACAGCTGTTGATGCCCCTGTGACTGCCTTTACTCACCTTTCCACTGCTTGTGTATGACATGGAAAAGGCGGAATTTCAGTGGCAAGAGTTGTTCCGTTATGAACCACACTTTCCAGGTCAACATCGAAGATTGATTTTGTGATTGGAAGTTCAGTCAGGACACACTTCTGTCAGTTAATCAACTCAGTATATTCCTCGGCATTGAGATTGAGAGATGATACCTGAAAACATCTGCTACCAAGTTGATGTGTCATGATGGCTCGAGCTAGCATGATTTGTTGAACGCCAAGCTCCCTGATATGTTGTCGCTCGTTGGTTACCATGATCAGCAACATGTTCTCCGGGAAGGCCAAAGTAGCCATTTCATTGAATCATTCCTTCAACAACAGCTTTCAGATCTTGAGACAGGTATCGTGGTCTCATAATCTGCATCCACAGGTGCATAGAGCCATCCTTGCAGGATGGTTTGGACTTGATTGTGAACCAGACTGTAGCGTAAACCTTCAGAACGAATTCAGCAGTCGATTTGACATTATTGCTAGGCCTTTCTATCGCAACATACAAATACCGAACTCGATTGGCCATTGTGACCCAGCGGGACATAGTGAGTTTTTCTGGCTGTCGATGTGACAAAGAGACAGCAATTGCCAGTGATTACTGCTTGGCAGATATCCAGTAAATACTACTGATCTGAGCTCAAATTTGCAACTTTAACATCCAGAAATTCACATGTTATTTGCTCAAAAACATCAATTGCTTCCTCACAATTTGCCAATAAAGATCCGATTGGCCCTGAGAAACATCTTGGTCCTGTCCTGCAACCATCAAGATGCTCGAACAAATGATGTAGAGGAAGTTCATTTGAATGGAGAAGGCAAACAAACCACCACAGAGGACGTTTGACATGTTCTTCAAAGAGTCTTATAACACCACCTTTCTTCCTAGTGTTCACTGTAGTGCCATCATACCCAATTGCCACCAGCTTCTGAACATCTATGCTATTTCCACCAAGAGAATACATGATGGCCAGCTTTATGCTTGTAGAACTGCCACTTGCAGTTTTAACCCCTCCATGGCCGCCGGCGTCGAATGACATTTAGCCAATAAACGGCCACAGGCATCGTATGAGTGCGAATTTTGAGGAATTGAATGAACGTTCTGAACGTCTTCAGACTGACCTACACTACACTCCCATACACCCCATCAAGCAGTTCACAGCCTGACCTAAACTGGCTCATGTGCCAGTGATATATGTTCCTCTACAGTCACGCTCCAGTGAGCTGTGCCATCAACTGTTTCGAGAGTCAGTGTTTTATCCTTTCTGCCGTCATAATATAGGCCCTGTATTTCAGCAGTAAGACTTGCCGCTACAGCACGGATAGTTTCACGATACTTCTGCCATTCCCTTCTAACTTTGTTTCTGTCGATGACATCACTGCGGTCCTCAGATGTTACTATGCCATAGTCTTCCAAGACTGCAGATGCAATCTCTGCCGCTGCTCTAACTGAAACTGCATATCACACCGAATTCCTCGCAGTATTCTCTAGCCGACGTCTCTGCTGTGATCCTGCTTGAGATGTACAGTCACGGAAAGTTCCGCATTACCCACGTTCCGAAGCACTGGTGTGAGACAGCTGAATGTGAAGCAGCAGCCAGACCTCTTATGTCTGGTAACTGTGAGTGTGATGGAGGGGGAGACGGGGGATTGGGGGCAGAGGAGGGTTTAGTGATAGACTGGGAAAAACGTGTAGGTGTGCAATGCATGACTTGGACGGTGTGTTGGAGTTAATTTCGTAAGGATAGATAATAATATGATGCAAACATTTTATGAAAAATATTACGTAAATGTCTATAATGTTGTCAGGAAAATTACGGAAGTTTGTAGTGTTCAGAGAGAGGTGTGAATGCCTTCATTCCTTCTCGACTTTAAGATGAGACGTTTCCCCAGGAGATAATCGTAACGATATAACATATATATTATGTATATTCTGTGTTGAATACAAAACCACTATATTATCTCTCTCTCTCTCTCTCTCTCTCTCTCTCTCTCTCTCTCTCTCTCTCTCTCTCTCTCTCTCTATTTATTTGTTTTTTTTATTTATCCTCTGTCGTCCCACTGTAAACATCCGCCTGCAAACATTTTCAGTGTTATTCTGGTAAATACTCAAACTAAGAGGTTAGAGTAATGTGTAATAATAATAATAATAATAATAATAATAATAAAAAAATATTTATATGGGCGATTAACAGGTTTTTCCGTTTTCCTATAGACAGAATGACATGGGAAGTCCTAATTATAAGTTCAGTCTCTGTAACTATGATTTCTATCGAACATTACAGAACGAAGCCAAAGAAGCATACCTTTGACAGTAAACATGTATTGATACTGAGACATGAGCAACTCTCCAAACCCTCCCACCCCCGGCCACCCTCCCTTCCACTCACAGTTACCAGACATGTGGGGTCTGGCTGCTGCTTCGTGACTATACGTCGACCACCAATGCTCCGAACAGTGGGTAATGCGAAACTTTCCGTGCCTGTACATGCAGCAGTAGAAGGGTGTAATGCTTGTAAAGTACGTGCAATTGTATCAGATAATATTTCAATGTCACTATCTGTGTTTTCACTAGGTTCATCTACAGAACTGGTAAAGTTGCTTTCATTTTTCTTTGATGCTGATGAACTGGCACTAGCTTCAAGGTGATAGTGGGCTATCCTGTCTTTTTCCCTCGACTTTCTTCTCAGACTCTTCTGTAACCTCTTTGTATCTATGCTGTCCAGTGGCCCTATCATCATCTTGCGTGTGGGTCGTTGATCTTGAAGAAAAGTTAGTCCAGAAATTGAAAATTTCCAAGACTCTGCACACGAACATGATAAATGGTTAGCACATTTGCATGCTGCAATGTCGAAAATCTTCCTGGCTTGCTCCTTGAATTCGGTGAATTTCTGCTCATATTGTTTATTTCTTTTCGACATTGGGTATCTCACAAGTCCGAGGTATTTATCGTGATTTCGTATCAGCTGTATAATGCAGGTTGATGATACAGTAGGTACTGATGCTCGGGTCCAAATTTCTTTAATTTTGACAGCCAGGACATCAGACATCTGTGCAACAGTTGGTTCTTTTTTTAATTACTCATCAGTTTCAGTCTGACCCACTGATAGTCCATAATCATGTCTTCAATGGTTGTTAACAGTGCAAGTTCATTCTATGAGGATTACTGAAAATTTGGCATGCCGGTGTCGTATGCACAAAGTGACTTTATGCTGGAAGTTACCGTTCCACTAAGTGTGCATGCACTGAGTGCCCTTTTAGTTGCTGTACTGAAAGTGTAATGTCATCTCAAGTATTGTGCCATTTATCAACATTTTATGAAATATATGTGTCATGGAGATACTTGGATGTCTTTTCGACCTATATGTAACTATAGGTCGATATAGAGATAAACAAATATACATATGAATGTTACGGGCAGACTGTGTAATCAGTCATTTC
>NC_137009.1:17668682-17698682 GCF_032717465.1 Coenobita brevimanus
GTAGGAGTCTTAAGAGTTCATTTAGATCAGTGATTCCCAAAGTGGGCGTTGCTTTACTGGTTGAAGAATTTGAAGCTCAACAGGCATCATCATCCTATACAGTGGAAAGTATTATATATATATATATATATATATATATATATATATATATATATATATATACTTATGCTAGGAAGAAGGAACCAAAGGCCATGAGCCCGCAATAACAGTTCCCTCCAAGAGAAAAACAAAATGCAATAAAGAGACAAATTCAAGATCCGATCATTTTGAGATGCCTGGACACACTGCGTTTGAAAGACTGGAGATCATAGGCAGCAGGAAATACAGACATAGGGAGACAGTTCCAGAGTTGACCTGTTGCATAAATGAAAGACTGGGAGTAACGGTAAACTTGCATTAGAGAGTTGGACAGAAAAGGGATGAGAGTTTGCTGCCACACCGGTGTTACTCGCCCGTCGTAGAGGTGGAGGAATGCAAGCAGACAGTTAAGAGGAGCAGTGTCCATTAAAGTAGCGATAGAAAAGATAAAGATGCAACAGTGCGGCGAAGAGACAGAGGTTGAAAGGAGTCAGTAAGAGGAGGAGAGTTAATGAGACGAAAAGCCTTTGACTTCACCCTATTGGGAAGAGCTGTATGTGGGGAGCCTCCCCACACATGAGAGTTGTACTCCACACAGGGGCGGATAAAACCCCTATATAGAGTCAACAATTGTGCAGGGGTAAAGAAAGAGCGGAGTCGGCTTAGCACACCCAATCTCTTGGAAGCAGATTTTA
Source organism: Coenobita brevimanus (assembly GCF_032717465.1). Taxonomy (NCBI): domain Eukaryota; kingdom Metazoa; phylum Arthropoda; class Malacostraca; order Decapoda; family Coenobitidae; genus Coenobita; species Coenobita brevimanus. The sequence goes on from NC_137009.1 coordinate 17,669,456, forward strand.
CAAGAGATGTAATATGATCTTTCCACGATAAGTCCCGAGTAAATGAAACCCCAAGCATGTTCAAGGATGATGCAGGATTAAGCTGAATATGATTAAACATTAATGGGTATACCTGTGGAAGATTTTGTAGGGTTGATAGGTGTAAGAACTGACTCTTAGATGCATTAAAAACAACCATATTATTTTTACCCCAGTCAGAGATACGAGCCAAGTCAGACATTAGGTTGCCATAGCCTCATCCCTTGTTTGTTGAAGTAACTATTGAGATGGGCGTTGCGGAAACCGAATGGAAAGGTGAAGGGTGGAGTCATCAGCGTATGAGTGGATAGGGTTAGATGTACAGCTTAGAAGGTCATTGATGAATAAAAGGAAGAGAGTTGGTGATAGGACAGAGCCCTGAGGAACACCACTGTTGATAGATCTAGGAGAAGAACGATAGCCGTCTACAACAGCGGCTATAGAACGACCAGAAAGAAAGCTAGCGATGAAGGCACAGATAGAAGGATAGAAATCGTAGGAGGGCAGTTTGGAATTTAAAGATTTATACCAGACTCGATCGAAAGGCTTTGAGATGTCAAATGCAATGGCAAAGCTTTCGCCAAAGTCCCGAAAGGAGGATGACCTGGAGTCTGAAAGGTAGGTGAGAAGATCGCCAGTGGAGCGTCCCTGACGGAATCCATACTGACGATCAGAAAGAAGGTTGTGATAGGAAAGATGCCTTAAAATTTTTCTGTTGAGAATTGACTCGAAAACTTTTGAAATACAGGACGTTAAAGCAATTGGACGATATTTTGAGGGTTGGGGGTGGTCACCCTTCTTTGGGACTGGCTGAATGAGAGCAAACTTCCAGCAAGAAGGAAAGGTACAACTTGACAGACAAAGGCGATGGAGTTTGCCTAGGCAGGGTGTAAGCACAGAAGCACAGTTCTTGAGAACAACAGGAGGGACCCTGTCAGGCCCATATGCCTTGTTAGTGCTGAGGCCAGTGATGGCAGAAAATACATCAGGTGAAGAAATTTTAATGTCAGCCATGAGGAAATCAGAGGGGGGAAGTGATGGAGGAACAGCACCGGAATCGTCTAAGGTGGAATTGGAGGAGAAAGTCTGTGCGAAGAGATCTGCTTTATCAGTAGAAGAAATAGCTACAGAACCATCAGAGTAGAAAAGAGGAGGGAAGGATGATGAGGTAAAGTTGTTAGAAAGGTTTTTGGCAAGGTGCCAGAAGAGGCGGGAAGAATTCGAGTTGGAGAGTTGAGAGCATTTAGTATGGATGAAATTATTCTTAACAGAGCGAAGAACAGACTTAGCACGATTCCGGGCAGAAACGTAAAGATGTTGTGATTCAGGGGTGGGTTGGCTCCGGTACCTTTTGTAGGCCCTCTCCTTGTTGCGGACAGCATTAGAACAAGCGTGATTTAACCAAGGCTCTCTTGTGTTAGTCAAAGGATATGAGAAAGGAATGTATGCTTCCATGCCCGAGAGTGCGCAAGGCACACTCAGATGGCTCATGGCCATGGAAGCAATAATTATTCCAGGGAAAATCAAAGAAGTACTGCCTGAGGGCCTCCCAGTCTGCGGCTCCAAAATGCCACAGACGACGTTTACCTGGAGGGTCCACAGGCCGTACCAGAGTGAAAGGACAGGTTAAGGTGATAAAGTTGTGATCGGATGAGCCCAACAGAGAGAAAAGATTAACAGAGTAAGCAGAAGGATTAGATGTGAGGAAGAGGTCAAGTATGTTGGAGCTCTCTCCAAGGCGGTCAGGGATACGGGTAGGGTGCTGTACAAGCTGCTCTAGGTCATTAAGGATAGAAAAGATGTAGGCTTGTTCACCAGGTGGATCAGTGAAAGGAGAGGAGAGCCAAAGGTGGTGGTGAACGTTGAAATCTAGAATGGAGATTTCAGAGAAAGGAGAAATGGATATATATATATATATATATATATATATATATATATATATATATATATATATATATATATATATATATATATATACAGTGGAGTCTCTTTTATCCGAAATTCTTTTAACCGTAATATGCCATTAACCGTTTTACTAAAACGTTCTTATTTCGATTAACCGCAAAAATCTTAAATCTATCCAAAAATTCAAACACGATGAGCTTGTTTCGCGCCACTAGCGTCAGTTTACGGTTGCTCTGCTGGTCACTACAGTGAGCGTTGGTTGCGCCAGTCCCCATCCACCACCTCGGAAGATTTGGATGATGTGGGAGATGATGTGGATGATATGGAAATGATTGAATATGTAAAATATAGAAAAACAGTTAGGTTTAAGACTTTATTTGTTCGAATAGCTTACAGTGAATTACGTAATTCTCTTGGTGAAGGTTTATTTAAGTTTATTTGAGTGAAGATTTAAGTTGACAGTTTCTACTACAGTTACAAAAGTGCAGTTACATACGTAGTTACTACAGTGTATTAAGTGTTTTGGTGATGGTTGAGTGGCTTTTGGGGTGCTGGTGGTGGTGGTGGGCTAGACGTCGCCAGAAATGGGTGATGGGTGAGTACAATACTGTTCCCTTGTATCCTACATATTATTACAGTATCTTTTATCCGAAAAAATCGATTAAACGAAACTTTGAAAGTCCCATGATTTTCGGCTAAAAGACTCCATTGTATATATATATATATATATATATATATATATATATATATATATATATATATATATATATATATATATATATATATATATTTATATATATATTCAACCAGTAAACAACAAATAATACTGACGTAGCCACTATATCATCCCCTAGTCAAGACTTGGATTATATTTCTGTTGATGAAGCAGAAGTCACATTAGCACATACTGTTGCACTGACCCAAGATCAAAAAGATACAAAAGACAGTCCATCCACATCTCAAACTCCAGCGACTCAAGTAGTTGATATATCTAAGTCCCCCTATGATAAACCCAGTCAACCATAATTGCCAAGCTACCCAAGCAATCAGAATAACAGGAAATTTAGAAGTCCCTATTTTGATATATTTTCTTGGTTAGAATACTCGGTCTCACAAGATGCGTGTTACTGCTCTCCATGTAAGCACTTTGCTGGAGCATCTGTTCGTAAGGAGGAAGGATTTGGTAGGAGACCGTTTATTGATGTTGGAATAAGGAAATGGAAAAATACCAGTATCCTTCTCAGGCAACATCAGACAAGTGAAAGACACATTAATAGTATGATTGCTTGGTCTAATGTCAAGGATATTCAGTCAGGGTCCACTCAGTCTGTAGCATCTTCTCTATATTCAGCTAGGCAACAAGAAATACAGGACAACAGGGAACATGTAAAGTTACTTTTAAAAGTCACTGCAATACTGGGCAGGCAAGTCCTGTCTTTTCGTGGACATAATGAGGGTGTTAATACATTAAATTCAGGAAATTTTATAGAAATTATTCACCTTATTGCTGAATCAAATCCCTTTCTAAAACAAAAGTTATATCGACCAGAATGAGTTGATGTCAGTTGTTGGAAGACATATCAAGGACACAATTTGTGCTGAAGCACAAGAAGCCAAGTACTTTTCAGTCATGGTTGATGAAAGAAAAGATTTGTCAAAAAAGGAACAGATGGTTATTCTTGTGCAGTTCTTTAATGAGGGTATTGTGAAGGAACGTGTCATTGGAACCTATCACATGGAAAAGGTTGATGCTGCAAGTTTAGCTGTTTTTATATATAAGGAGATAGGACAATCTGGTTTAATATGGTATAAGTGTGTGGCTCAGTGTTATGATGGTGCTAGTGTAATAAGTTGATGCTCTTGCGGGATTCAAGCAAGACTACGGGATAAAATTCCCCAAGCAGTATACATACATTGCCATGCACACAGGCTGAATTTAGGACTGGGCGACTGCATAAAGAATACCAGTGGCCTTTCTTCATTTTTTTCAATTATTAACACACTTTAAACATTTATTAAACAGTAACACAGGGAACCAACTTTTCACAGAGGCACAGAAAGCAGATCTTCAGGTTTTGACACTAGAAAGACCTACTATAACTAGATGGTCTTACTATTATAGGTCAGTATCAAAGGTTAAGCTTTGCTATGGAAGTTTGCTATCAGTGCTTCATACAGTTTCAGAGGTTTCTGATTCAGAAGCTGCGGCAGAAGCAAATGGACTGTACAAAAAGTTAGTCTTTCAGGTTCGTAATGGATCCACATATTACTGAACAAGTCCTTAGAGTTACCAGTAGTTTGTCAGATCAGCTTCAAGCAAAGGAAGCCTTAATATCTGAAGCTTGCTCTCTTATACAGTCAACTATTAAGGGACTGCAGGTCTTGAGAACGGACGAGGCTTTCTCTGATATTTTTGACAAAGCTAAAGATTTTGCTTCAACAGTGAACGACTTTTTTCAGTACTTAGCTTAGTCAGGACATATCTAAGAACCTCAATGAGAAATGATCGCTTAAGTGACTTGCAACTTATAGCCTCAGAAAAGGAACTTGTTAAAAACCTTAACTTTAACACCCTTGTTGATAACTTTGCAAAGCAGAGATCACGGAGATATCCACTGCTGCAGTAGTTTATTCATTTTTCAATGCAATAAATATACGTAGTTTAATTTTCAATTTCCTCTAATGAATTCTTAAATTAATATACTCTTCTTACATGAGCCTCTTCCAAATTTAAAAACCATTATTTTATTTCTCCCACCTCGTAGTGTAGAGCTTTTTCACATTACTTTTAAATGGTTCATGGTATTTTAGGGGCTACTAAGCTAAAAGCTTTCCATTTTTAATTCAGTTACAATTTACATCTTTTCATTCTCAGTTTTATATTCACTATCTTTTCGTTAGGCTGTCAGAATGAAGCCAGTTTAGGTTTTCACCATTATAAATATTTTGATTGCTGTTTGGTCTATTATCCAAGGTCATTAGCAGATAATGCAGTGATATGTACTCTGCCATGCACTTTAAATTACATATTCATCTTCACAAAAAAATACTGCCAATGCTAGAATATCCATTAGTGGGTCTTTCAGGAAGTAATTGGTTAAACAAACTATTATATACAGTATATATATATTTGTTTACTGCTTTAATTCTCTAAATACAGCTTTCTTGTGGCTTCAGAATGCTCGCTTGCCACCCCACCCATGTGGGGAGGTGGGAGTAGGGGGGGCCTCCTAAATAGCCTATGCCCCCAAAAGGAAAACTGAAATGACGCCCCTGTTCAAATGCCTGGGTACAGTGATGACACAAGGAAGAAAAGTAGCTGGTGCAATGAAGGCCTTGATAAAAAACAGAGGCTTCAGTGTTGCAGTTGCACGAGACTAACATGAAGGAGTGTTAGTGCCAACTTTATTATATGGATGTGAGACTATGGTTTGGCATGAAAATGAAAAGTCGAGGGTGAGAGCAGCAGAGATGGGACTGCGAAGGAATGTATGTGGAGAACAGAGAGTGGATGAGATACGAAATAATTTGATTCTTGAAAGTTGTAGATTGAGGAAGTCTGTGGACACAAGAATCGAAGAGAGTGTACTGAGATGGTATGGACAGGTAGAGAGAATGGATAACAGGAGAGGTGAAAAAGGTATGTCTGGGCGAATTTCGAGGAGGAAGGAGGAGAGGTAGGACAAGAAGTTGGAGGGATATGGTGGATGACTATGTGAGGAAAAGAGGTTTGGAAGTCGGTGAGGCTTTGGTACTGATAAGGGATTGAGCTGGTTGGATGAAGATTGTAAGCAGAAGTGCATGATCACGGATTTTGGCACCCATTTTTAACGTGACAGTCCGGATTGACTCCATCGAATACGTTTATATAAAGCTTCAGTATGTGGTGAATGTTTCTGGCACTCAGATAGAGCCAGGATTCCGGGGGCTTGAATGATGAGTGAATGGATGCATGGGCCAGAGGAGTGTGCAAATATGGGCTGTCTGAACATTGCTACTCCTCACCATGCCCTGGGGTGGGAAAGGAGGTCCAGATGATGATATATATATATATATATATATATATATATATATATATATATATGTGAGTATATGTGTGTGTGTGTGTGTGTGTGTGTGTGTGTGTGTAAGTACAGTTTCTTACTCCACTGGTTATCCTGTTTTCCTGCTATATGACGTGCCCACCTCCATTTCTGTTCTTTAACAACTTCTATAATTTTTTTTTTTTTATGTCAGTCTGTTCTCTCACCCAAGGTGGTTTCTTTTCCTCTCTCTTAACAATACTCCCATCACTGACATTTCTATTGCTCATTGAGAAGGGAATAGTTGATTTTCCATCGATTTTATCAGATACCAATTATCACAACTGTATATCATAGTTGGAATTATATATTCGTTATATACTTTTCGTTTCTTATATATTGGCAAGCATGTTTTCATGATGTTTCTATGTTTACCAAAAGCATTCCATCCACTTCTATTGCATCTTTTTATATCGCTATCATAGCATTTCGCTAGTTTTAGTAGTTACTCTAAGCAGTTGTCCTCCTTGACTTCTTCAAGAATTTTTTCGCTTACTTTGGTGATGCTTTTTTGTGTATCTGAATTATACTTTACTTTTACTCCGTTTCATCTTTAGCCGTACATTGAGACTTTCTTCATTTGGGTCAAATAACATTTCTTGCAATGTCTCTGCAGCTTTTCAGGTTAGGGCAATGTCATCTACAAATCTTAAATGGTTTAGGTTTCCTTCATCTATGTTTTATCAGCTGTTCTCCCAGTTTAGCTGTTTGAAAATACTTTCTAGGCATGCTGTAAGATTTTTTGGTGAATTTGTATCTCCCTGACGCACAGCATCCTTAACCCCTTAACCGCAGGGCGTCACTTTCGTGACGCTCAGCCACAATGGATAATACCGCGGGGCGTCACTTTTGTGATTCTGTGTTATTTTGAATTATCTCGGGCTCTCAAGTGGTGGCTTGTATCATCTATCAGTACTGCCAATGTCCAACACTAGTCAGCACTCCAAATTTCATCTGTACTCCCATCCATTGTTGACAATTTAGCGATTTTACCCCCTTCGTGACTCCCCTTCCTACCTGCCCTCCATTACCCTGTCCTCTCACCTCCCACGCCGCGCTGCGCTACGCAAATTTTCCCCGGATTTTTCCACAGATTTCATCCATTGAAATAAGCCCTATGCCCTATACTTATACAAAATAATATATATATATATATATATATATATATATATATATATATATATATATAAAAGGTAAGTGATAGTGTTATACACCAGGAATTGCCTAATTATCATCTGACAACACCTCACGTGCATTCATTCGCTACATTACCACGGTAATTTCCCCTTTGAATTATGCCTTGTAATCGATGTCTGTAATAAAAATATATATCAGAAAGGAAGGGAGAAGCCTAAGTGACATTTACATTCACCTGGAACTACCTATTTCTTTATGTATTGCCGAGATTTTCTACCTATAAAAAATTAGCATGTAAGTTAGCAGCAGTCAGCCCAAGTGTCATTGTCAACCCTTCTCTTCTCAGATAAGCCGCGACATTTAGTTCCTTGTCCTAAGCTGTAGTGAAACAATGTCGCACTTGCGCCCCGCCATCCCTGCCGCTTCTGCGCCCATTGCAAAGGGCCCCTTGACCTCTACCCCCAAGAAAAGTAGTGAGGGAAGCAGGAAAGGCCTTAGTGACTCTGCAGTGGCACGTGAACTGGCAGAATTGTCCATGGTTATGATGGACAGTGACTTTGATGATTCGGGTGAATCGTGTGATGAGCCGGGTGAGGTTATCATGCCAGGAACAGCTACAACGAGTGCTTCAGTGTCAGAATTAGTGTCTAGCGCCAAGGGAAAGGAGCCTTTAGTGCAGCAAGGACAGGAATTTGGGAAGGGAGTGAAAAGGTGGTGTGTTAGCCCCAGAACAATGCCCCCATGTGACCCAGCCCGCCATGAGTCACGAGTCCATTCACCTCCCCGTTCCCCAAGCCCCACTACACTCATTCATTTCTTCATCATCGTCGACTGAGTTATCTCCGGAGTCTTTGTCGTCGGAGTCACCACCAGCATCAACAGTGAAGGCAGGCCGTAGAGGTAGAGGTAAATCAAGGAGAGTGAAAAGTAGTGTAGCTAGTAGGGTAAGGGCTGCTAGTGCTGTACGGCAACCTAGGGTCAGTGCGAGTGACCTTGACCGAGATAAATCTGCCTCACAGCCAACCTCCACCACCACCACCACCAGCCGCCCTACACCGCCACGACAGGGAATCCTGGATGCCTTCGCATGGACAGAAGGGTCAGATTTTGTGCCTGAAAATTTATTATTTGATGAGAGCTCCTCAGGAGATCAGCCTGCCTTCACTATTGACGAAAATGCTGAGTGTGTGTACTACCTTTTGGCCTTCCAAGATGACGAAGTCATGCAGCACATATGTGATGAGACCAACAGGTATGAATCACAACGTGCTGCAAGTGGTACAGGTGCAGCCAAGATGCAACAGTGGTCCATGCTGGGAGTGCAGGAGTCGTATGTGTTCTTTGCCCTCATGCTTCTCATGCCACACTCCAAGAAGCATGAGTTGGAAGAATACTGATCCATGGACCCCTTACTACCCTCACCCACCTTCAATAAGTACATGGCCAGAGATCGCATCTGGAACATCATGGGAAACCTGCACTTTGCCGACAACGATGTACCTTCCCAAACCGACCCAATCTGGAAGATCCGGGAGATTCTGAGCAGAATGAAGGATAAGTTTATGTCATTCTTCCACCCCTTTCAGAAGGTTGTCATTGACGAATCCTTGGTTTTGTTCAGAGGACGCCTTTGGTTTGTTCAGTACATTCCAAGCAAACGTCATCACTTTGGAATTAAGTTCGTTGTACTGTGGGACTGTAAGACGGGATACATCCTTGACTTCGTCATATATTCAGCCAGCACTGTCGATCTGGATAAAACACACCCCCTTGGCTTCTCAGGCTGTGTAGTGAAAGTGCTCCTATAAAAGTATTTTGGTGGGAATCATGTGCTATATACAGACAACTACTATACAGCACCGAAACTTGCCAAATACCTTTCTGAGCACGGCATTGGCTCCTGCGACACTGTGAAAAGTAATCATGCCCACTTCCCCAAATTCCCAGAGGCAGGAACCTCGCAGCGAGGAGACGTGCACCTACGCAAGTCTGAGAAGATGCTGGCAATACGGTGGCATGACAAGAGGGTCGTGCACATGCCCACCACCGTACATAAGGGGGAGATGAGAGACAGTGGTAAGGTCGACCGTAGGACTGGCGAACCTGTGATGAAACCTGATGCTGTGTTGGACTATAATATCAACATGCGGCTGGTGGACAAGTCCGACATGATGATTGGTGAGATCGACTGCCTCAGGGAGAATACTAGGTGGTACAGGAAAGTTTTTCTGCATCTCATAGATATGATGATGCTGAACGCCTTCATCCTGTACAAGATGAAGGTCAAGCCACCCAAGTCCTTCTCCCTGAGGTTGTTTGCGAGGACTTGTGTCCAGCAGCTGCTGGAAAGATATGGTAGGGTGACAGCAGCAACTCCAAGGCGCCATCCAGTAACACTTCCCGACCGACTTGAGCAGAGGGCGTATATGGATCGGCACAGACTTGAGCTTATGCCTGCCACAGGGAAAAGGAAGGCTGCGATTCGCAGGTGTCAGGTATGTGCACATACCACCCACCGCACACCTGAGCACAAACGCACCTCTTGGCAGTGCGCTGAGTGCCAGGTTCCCCTCTGTGTTACCTGCTTCTTCGATTACCACAGCCAGAAGCAATTCTAACAGTGCAAGTGTGAAAGCAGAATAATCTGGAAATAATGTGTAAATAATGTGTAAATAGCAGGTGAAAGCAATGGATGTTCAGTACATATGATTGAACAGTGTATTATAGTTTTATCTTACTGAAAGTGACAGTGAATAACATAGTGTAAGTAAAATAGAAGGGTAAATATTGAAAATAGAATAGAAAATGTAAATAGTAATGTAAGTAATTAGTAATATAATAATATGAGTACAAATAATTTATGTTATAACAGTGAAAGTGAATCCGTGGCTCTCTACGTATTTTACTGAATGAAAAATTGAATGACTTCAGTGACAATAAACTAATAAGACGGAAGGAAACTTATGCAGAAAGACTCCAGATATATACAAGTGTGATATAGTAATAGAAATATAAAGTGTGAGGGGTTTTATGAATAATAAATGACAGAATACCAAGAGTGAACTAGCGCGAGTGCGACGATCAGACGCGCTCGTAATTTCCATTGCTTTCACAGTTTTTTTTTTTGGAGTATGGTTCCCAAACTACTTGAAAAATCATAGAATAGTGTTTATAGTGTTTATATCTGGCTGTGGTAACCATATTACGGGTTGTCGGGAAGTGTAAAGTGGAGACTTCATTACCCTACTTCAGAGGTCTCCACAAGTCCTATGGTAATGGACGAAGGCTCAACAAACATTCCAGGAGAAAGCTGAAGGTATGTGCCATAAGCATATATAATTTTAATATTCTAGGCCTAATAACTGATTTTTGGCAAATATTTTTTGAGAGTCTGTCGGAGCCCAAATAACCCTGCGGGACACGCAAAACATTGGTAAACATGCCCGCGGTGTAGGGGTTAATCTTTTTTTTTTTTTTTTTTTTCCCCGAGACTTTAGGTAATTTAACTGCAGCAGTTCCCTGTTTATAAATGTTTCAGAGGAATTTTACGATGGTCTTATTTTCTACTTGTTCCCACAATGAACTAAATATTGCTATGTGCTCCACAGAGTCGAAAGCCTTTTTCCAATCAACAGACCCTAAAGACAGTTGTTTATTATATTTTATGGGTTTCTCATTTAGCTGATTCACTGCGTGTAGATGATCAGTAGTCAAATGCCCGCTTAGAAATCAGTCCTGTTCACAAGGTTGGTTATGTTCCTGATCTGTTGATATTCTATTCGGAAAAACTTCAGTAAAGAGTCTGTACATATCTGGTAATAAGCTAATGGGCCGATGGTTACTAAGATCTGTTGAGTCGCGCTTCTTGTAAAGGAAATTAATTATTGCATTGCAAGATCTTCTGGTAATTTTCTTTTCCGTACACTGAGTAAATAAGTGAGCCTGGATCCCTTCTTTGGATCGAAACTGTACGTTACAAAAAAAAAATAATAATAATAATATTGGTCACTGTGTACTCACTCTGCCTGAGGATAGCCATGGGAAGTGGGTGAGGGACTGTGCAAGAATAGATCCCAAAACACTCATGAAGGCTTGAGAGGGCAGGGGGTGGACTGCGGCAAGAGAGCCCTGGATTTCACAGATGAGGTGGTAGAGCAGAGCACCGACAGCGACAGACACCACCACCGACAGCCACACACTTACTGCCGGTACAAGAATGAAGTCAAGCTCTTTCTGTCATTCATAACATGCATTTGACGAGATTATTCTTAACGAGGGATTATGTACCCTTTGATGGCACGAAACATAACTGCTGATGTATAACTCACTAAGTATGCATTGTTACAAATTCTCATTATTTTCACTAACCTTGATACCGTCGTTTTATTGTGAAACACACACACACACACACACACACACACACACACACACACACACACACACACACACACACACTTATACATAGATAGCTAGATAAATATAGATAGATAAATATGAGGAATAGTAAACACAATGTTGTGACAAACAATGGATTTTAATACTAGACGTTTCGATAATTCCTTAATGTCATCTTCAGTGGTATAAAGTGATACAATTATTAAGATTACTTACATGTAAATATCAAAGTGCTTTAAAGATACGACAGTGGTAAATAAGAGAATTAAGCAATGTTTAAGGGGTAGGATGATACAGTATTGTTAAGTTGGGGTTTATGCAATTTGATACACAAGGACTCTAAGATTCTTACAGTGTCACTAGAGCTGTTATCTAGTATTTCAAAATATTCAAGACGAGTATCATACTCGTCCTTGTATATAAAATTGCCTAAACCCCAATTTAACAACACTATATCATCCTACCCCTTAAACATTGCTTAACTCTCTTATTTACCACTGTTGTATCTTTAAAGCACTTTGATGTTTACATGTAAGTAATCTTAATAATTTTATCATTTTAGATCACTAATGTTGACATTAAGATATCAAAACGTCTGATAATAAAATCCATTATGTTCATCACGACACAGGCTCAGTTTTGTATTCTGTCCCTAATAACTATTGAAACGAAGAAATATTTAATCTATAGAACGAAATTTAATGATCGGGAACAGTCTGACAGTTTTGGTAGAGGGCGTATTTTCTACTCTCTGTTCTACCTCATCAAAAACTGTTTCATTGGCTTTGGATTTCTCCGCCTGTATTCCAAGACGACTTGTGGAAGGAACGGCTTTTGCTCCTCTCGCTGAGTAAGGTTTGCGTTAAAATCTTGGATGAGTTTTACCCCTCTCTCTGCAACGTCTTTGACCACTGAGATTGACTGCAAGACTTCCTTTCCCTGTTTGTAGTCTGGATGACCTCACCAATTCGTTGGGTCTAACTGAAAAGTCGCTTGGGATACGTTCCATCTCGAAGAAGGACAGGACTCCTTTGGTGCAAGAGTCAGCCAGCTGTGTCCCTTGGATCATCACCATGTCCAGTTCCACCATTCTTTTAGGAGGATCCTCCTTTCCTTTGTTCGACTCCATAGCCACCACCATCTCCTGCTTTTCGTCCATTGACACCATAGGACTGAAGAGAGCAAGTGCAACCAGTTGGTCACTCAGGTACCGGAGGTGGCGCATCATAGCACCCGATGCAGATTCTGTGACTCCTTTGTTGATGGCGTGGTACTTGCTGATGTCCTTGAGAAATCTGAGGTCATTCACTGGGACACTCAGCACTTCAGCAGTTCTGAACCAGTACTTCACTTACACCATCGAGGCGAACTATTAAATGTCTCTCAGTGCCCGCTCCTCATGAGATGTCAGTCGGAACTGACTTCAAAAAAGCCAGATCTTCAGCATGTACAAAATCTTGGCCAACCAGCGAGCCACATGCATCGTGCCTGGAACTTTGAAATTCATGCCATATGGAGGCTCACCGCAAAGGAAGATGAAGACTAGTTTCAGGAACTCCATGTATCAGGGTTGGCATTAACCCCCAACGCCCCCCCCAAAAAAAAATCGTGAAAAAAAAACAGCTTAAGTGTGTGTGTGTGTGTGTGTGTGTGTGTGTGTGTGTGTGTGTGTTGTTACATAGCCTATGATTTCATCATCCTTTGTGTAATTTTAACGCACAGTATGCTGCATGTTTGATCACGAGCGTGTTCTGCCTCAGTCCCCCCCTTCTACCGTTATAGTAGAGTAAGTCGTTCTCTCTGTTATTCCGAGCGGGATTGTCAACTCTTTGTCCCCATGGCTTCATTTGCGCGTCCTTCTTAGAAGTTGTATCAAGCCCTGCTGGCCCCTATATAATGAGCTCAGTCTCTGCATCATTGCCACTTAGATCTGCTCCTCATTTTGTTCACATCTCTGTCCTCCCCTGTGCAGTTATTATTATTGTGAGTGCTCAAGAAATCTCCAAACATCTAGCAGCTGTGTGTAATTTGAGTATAACTGTTATTGCATTTTTTCCTTGTGCTGTGTAGCATAAGGTGTTGATTTGTAGGCCTAGTGAGGTTTTTTTGTGATTTATGTAGGATTCATTTTGTTAGTCAGTTTTAATATTATTTTGTATCTGTAATAATTTATCTTGCATTAACTAAGCATTACCCAGTGTATTTTCATTTTATCAGGGCTGACTTAGGTAAATTTACTCTTGCTAATTTCATGTTAATAGAGGCTATTGCAGTTAACCATATATTTAACCTGTTTTTGCCATTACATTATCCTTATGAGTCCTGAATGTTTTGTTGTTAGTTTGAGCATTAAACTTTAACTTGTAATTTTACCTAACTCTTTTGTTTTGAACCTGGGACTTTACGGGACAGTAGTGATTTTTAGTATTCTCACTTAAAGTGTACATTATCTTTCTCTGTTCCGTAACATAAATTTGGCGACCTCATATCAGGATATTCAGGATATTATCATAAGGATATTGCTTGATATTTCGTGACTGTTACTTATTCATGATGTCTACTATTACTACACTTGATGAAGCCAAAGATTTTTTGTCAAATGTGCAAACAGTGTTGGATGTAGAAAACAGAACAAAGAATGAACTTAAGCTTGTTGCTCATCAATTGGGAATTGCTCTCATCATTCTAAAGATCAGATTGTTGACATGATATAATGAAAGCTTGTTTAATGTAACTCCTCCAAATGAGCAAACGCAGATTGAATTAGCTAAGTTACAGCTAGCCCTGCAGGAGGCCCGTGCTAGGGAGGCTGAGGCACAAGTTGAAATTGCTAGGATTCAGGCAGACCATGAGTATCGCATGAAACAAGGTGGAACTGGTTCATCTGGCTCTGATGATTTTGATGTGGCTAAAAATGTTAAACTTGTCCCTCCTTTTAATGAATCTGATATAACCAAGTATTTTCAGTTGTTTGAGAGGGTAGCTACAGGTTTTAATTGGCCCAAAAAGTATTGGCCAGTACTCCTTCAAACTGTTCTCACCGGTAAAGCTCAAGTAACTTATGCATCTTTGCCTCATGATCAATCTGATAATTATGATGTAGTTAAGAGCTTGATTCTTAAGGCCTATGAGCTTGTTCCTGAAGCCTATAGAGTAAAATTTAGGACAACTTATGAGCAAGATAAGCAATCCCATGTTGAGTATGCAAAAATCAAAGAAGATCTGCTAGAGCAGTGGTTATATTCTAAGAATGTGGATTTTGATTTTGGTAAATTTAAGCAGATGATTTTGCTGGAGGACTTCAAAAGGTGTATTTATAAAGATGTAAGCCTATATCTTGATGAGAAAAGAATAGATAATTTGTCTGATGCTGCAGTTTTAGCTGATGAATATGTTCTCACTCACAAGAGATATTCTAAAGAAAAAGGGAAAGCTGGGAGTAAGTACGTTGCCTCTACTCAGAGTACAGGTAACAGGAAAGAGAATAAAGATGATGTTTCTCAGTAAGTAAATACCAGCTTCACCTCTAGATTTCAGAAAAGTAAATGTACTTATTGTAGTAAGCTTGGTCATACTACGGAGAGATGTTTCAGGAGACAGCGTGATGTGAACAAAAAGGAGTCTTTAAATATTCAGTCAATTGGTCTAGTGTCCACTCTTGAGAGTTCCCAGAATTATTTAACTGAGTTAACTGAACCTGCTTTGAGGGGTAACTTAAATTCTCATGATGGAGCTCCTCTTTTGAGCAGTAACGTGGGTGACACTCTCAAGAGTTCATGTGCTAATTTCCTGTCTGATGGTTTTGTCAGTCCTCTGGACAGTAATGACAGGAAATCAGTTCAAATATATCGTGATACAGGTGCTTGCCAATCCCTTATGCTGACCAGTGTTCTAGGCTCTAATGTTAATTCCTCTGATGAAACTGTAATCTTACAAGGTGTAGGGAATAATTACTTCTCTGTCCCTCTGTGCAGAGTGAATTTAGAGTCTGGTTTTGTTAATGGTTCCGTTATGGTTGGGTTGGTTGAGACACTCCCAATGTCAGGTGTAACTTTCTTACTTGGAAATGATATTGGTGGAAGTCAAGTGTGTCCAGCTCCTCAGTTGTCTAGTGAGCCAGTGGCTGCGACCCAGGATTGTGATGTCCCTGATGTGTTCCCTGCATGTGCTGTCACTAGGGCTAAGTCTAAAGTTACTGGTGATTTAGAGGATAATGATGATGATGATGTTATCCTAGCTGACACTTTTCTTGCTAATTTGGACCACTCACCAGATGAGGCAGTACTCCGTAGTGTTGATAATTTGTCTCGTCAAGAGTTGGTTGAGTTGCAGGTTGCTGACCCTGAGTTGAAAGGTCTAGCTAACTCTGCTTACAGTGAAGAAGAGTCAGCCGGTGCTTCTACTTGTTATTATGTAAAGTCAGGAGTACGTATGAAGAAGTGGAGACCCCCAACAGCATCAGCCGACTGAGAATGGGAGGTTGTACATCAAGTTGTCATCCCTCGTGTTTGTAGGCAGGATATCATTCGAGTGGCTCATGATACCAGTTTGGCAGGACACCTTGGAGTGAGGAAGACTGTGGCACGCATTTTGAAACACTTCTACTGGCCAGGTATCTTCAGGGATGTTTCCTGGTATTGTAAGTCTTGTCACACCTGTCAAGTTGTGGGGAAGTGTAATCAGACCGAAAAGGTTGCACCTCTAGTTCCCATTCCTCCTTTTGAGGCGCCTTTCACCCGTGTGTTGGTGGATATTGTGGGCCCTCTTCCTAAGACTTCTTCAGGATTTTCTTATGTGTTGACCATGATTGATATGGCTACTCGTTATCCTGAAGCCATTCCACTTAGAAATATCTCAGCAAAGAACGTGGTTAAGGAAATGCTAGGGTTCTTCACAAAGTTTGGTCTGCCCAAGGAGGTACAGTCAGACCGGGTTAGTAATTTCATGTCAAACGTTTTCAAGCAGTCTCTGAAAGAGTTGGGCATCACCCAGATCACGTCTTCAGCTTACCATCCCCAGACCCAAGGAGCGTTGGAGAGATATCATCAAACACTCAAATCGATGCTCAAGAAATACTGTTTGGAACATCAGAAAGACTGGGATAAAGGTCTTCCATTCGTTGTGTTTGCCGCAAGAGAATCTCCAAATGAATCACTGGGCTTCTCACCTTTTGAACTACTGTTTGGCCATGAAGTAAGAGGACCCCTTAAGTTACTCAAGGAATGCTGGCTGTCGGAGGAAGATGACGTCAACCTGCTGGAGTATGTGATGAAGTTCAAAGAACGGCTGTCCACTGCTTTACAGCTGGCGAGAGAGAATTTAGGAGCTGCTCAGGAGAAGATGAAGACTTTGTATGATAAGAAGTCCAGGTTACGCCACTTTCAGCCAGGAGATCAAGTTTTGATTCTGCTACCAGTACATGGGCAACCTCTTTAAGACAAGTTTAGTGGTCCTTATTTCGTGGAGAAGAAACTCAGTGATGTCAACTATGTCATCGCCACACCAGATCGTAGAAAGAGCAAGCAACTATGTCACATCAACATGGTAAAGTTATATCACAGGCGGGACGAAAATAATCCAGTCTGCACTGTAGCTGTTCCACCTGAGTCTGCAAGTGAAGCTCTCCCATGCAGTATGAGCCTGAGTGATAGTTTGGGGAAGAATCCTGATATCATGAATGATCTCCAGACTAAGCTTTCTCATCTACCTCCCAAGGAAAGGCAGGAGTTTTCGGCATTACTGCAGGAGTACCCGCAAGTGTTCCGTGCTACTCCAGGAAGAACCACTGTGTTGATGCATGATGTCGATGTTGGAGACGCAAAGCCAATTAAATTGCCTCCTTACCGTGTGAACCCAGTGAAAGTTCCTCTCATCCAGAAGGAGCTTGGCTACCTGTTGGACCACAAGATGATTGAGCCCTGTCAGAGCGAGTGGAGTTCTCCTGTCACTCTGGTCCCTAAGCCAGGTGGATCACAGCAGCTTTGCATTGACTACAGACGTGTTAATCAGATAACCAAAACAGACACTTACCCTCTCCCTCGTGTGGAAGATTGCATAGACAAGATCGGAAAGGCTAGGTACATAAGTAAGTTTGATTTGTTAAAGGGATACTGGCAAGCACCTATGACTGAACGTGCTAGGGAGGTCTCATGTTTTGTAACACTAGGAAAGGCTTTTGCATGGTCTGTAATGCCATATACAGATTGTTTTAGAGTAATAAGAAATTTCCTTAGTAAATTTCTTTTTTCTTTGTGGGGAGGTGTTACATAGCCTATGATTTCATCATCCTTTGTGTAATTTTAACGCACAGTATGCTGCATGTTTGATCACGAGCGTGTTCTGCCTCAGTCCCCCCCTTCTACCGTTATAGTAGAGTAAGTCGTTCTCTCTGTTATTCCGAGCGGGATTGTCAACTCTTTGTCCCCATGGCTTCATTTGCGCGTCCTTCTTACAAGTTGTATCAAGCCCTGCTGGCCCCTATATAATGAGCTCAGTCTCTGCATCATTGCCACTTAGATCTGCTCCTCATTTTGTTCACATCTCTGTCCTCCCCTGTACAGTTATTATTATTGTGAGTGCTCAAGAAATCTCCAAACATCTAGCAGCTGTGTGTAATTTGAGTATAACTGTTATTGCATTTTTTCCTTGTGCTGTGTAGCATAAGGTGTTGATTTGTAGGCCTAGTGAGGTTTTTTTGTGATTTATGTAGGATTCATTTTGTTAGTCAGTTTTAATATTATTTTGTATCTGTAATAATTTATCTTGCATTAACTAAGCATTACCCAGTGTATTTTCATTTTATCAGGGCTGACTTAGGTAAATTTACTCTTGCTAATTTCATGTTAATAGAGGCTATTGCAGTTAACCATATATTTAACCTGTTTTTGCCATTACATTATCCTTATGAGTCCTGAATGTTTTGTTGTTAGTTTGAGCATTAAACTTTAACTTGTAATTTTACCTAACTCTTTTGTTTTGAACCTGGAACTTTACGGGACAGTAGTGATTTTTAGTATTCTCACTTAAAGTGTACATTATCTTTCTCTGTTCCGTAACAGTGTGTGTTTATAGCGTGGGAACATAGATACACTTCCTCTCTCTGCAGTCACAGTTATAGATGGAGACAAGACCGACATTCTCCTAAAATCTTACTAATGTTCTTCCAGAAAACAGCACAGTATTGTAATTACTTTTTTAGTCTCTCTAATTGCCTTATTCAGTAACTCACCTGCCTTTTCCCTATAATGAACTTTCCTCTTGGGACATTTTTGGATGTGAGTTCTCACTCCTTCAATTTCAGCACTATTATTTGGTTGCAGTATTTCTGTTTATCAGTTTCTAAAATATGAACTATTCTGTTGTCTTTATTCTGCCGCTACCAGCAGGTATTTTGTTGATGTCGTCCTCTCAATACCAAGAAGAAACTGAGACTGAGACACTGAGTACTGAGTCAGTAGTCAAGCTTACCTCACCCGTCCATTTCCTGTACAGTACAAGTTAACAGAGGCTTTGTCCAACCGGACCACCTTGTAACAAAAACAACATGTGTTAAACAAATGTCTGTTCTTCAGATAACACTTAAAACCTTCTGTTTCACTTTAAAATACTTTTTATTTGCTTATTTTAACAGATTTACATATACTGTAAATATGAGGAATACGAAAAAAACAAATAAAACCCAATAAAACCCCCCAAAGGTGGGTTGGGTAAAAAAAAAAAAAAAAAAAAAAATTTTCCCCAACCCTGTTATGTAGTCATCCCTCATGTGTGATTCCTCCAAAGCAGACCGGATGAACTCCAGCACCTCGGTGAGAAGTTCCTGAAATCGATCAAGGACATCTCACACGAATGGACCAGTGCTTCCGACTTGGAATGCATTGTGGTCAATGAAGGTCCATTTTTCCTTGAACTGCTTGAAGAGCCCAACGAGCCCAATTTCAGGGCCACTGGAGGCACCAAACGTCTTCATGAAGACAACCCTGATTAGAATCTCAGACACGTGCTAGAGACAGCCAAAGTGCAAGAGGTCCCTGTCCAAAGCAGCCTCTATGCTAAGGGAAGCTTCACCCTCGCCTTCCAGTGTTGTTTACGGTGATGTCAAAGCTCATTCCCTCGATCCTTCCGTCAAGGGCCCAGTCCTTAAGCATCTTGATGACTGTGTTTGGTTATTCCCACCTGTACTGGCTGTGATCTTTGGAACTCCCAGCAGCTGAGAGGTTTCTCCCAGGCAGGGAATATCCTTCCCCAACACAAGGATTGCCAGCCTGTTCACTTTCTCAGATACAGTCAGTGCAGGCAGAACATTGTAATCCCAATGAATGACGAGCTGCACAAACCCTGATGTTGTTCCTGCTTGCTCTGTAATTAATGTGCAGTGGCTGTTTTGCTATAATGTTTCCCCCTAAACGACCTGAAAGAATTGGAGGACAAAGCCAACAGGGACACATCGTGGCCGAGACGGGCAGCAGTTGCTGCGATGATGTACAACACACTCTTGTCACTGGTGTTGGTGCAGTCAAGGGTGGCTGCCAGGTCAGGAGTAACAATTTTTCTCTCTCTACTTCTGCTGGTCGTTGGTTTCATAGCCTGAAGGTCGAGATCTGGACATGCTCCCAGTGTCCATGCCGTCGGTGGTAGCCATCTCCTTCGTCAGTTCACCTTGTGGAATATGAATCTTTCAGCTCAGCGATGGTTGCTCTCTCCTCCATTTGACGCTGTTCCTCTAGCCTCCTTTGAGCTTCCTCTTGCCAAGCTAGGACAAGGTCCACTGACCTTATCGTGGTCTTCCAATCTGTTTCCTGGTCTTCTAGGAACAGGCGATCTTCTATCTTCATCAGAGACTCGGTCTTGTGGTGCTTGATATTGAAGAGCTTCTCTACTCTTCTCTGAATGCTCCTTTGTTTTGTAACTTTTTTTCTGAACTTCGTCCCTTGCACTTCTTTAGGTTTTCCCACTGCTTGAGAATCCTTTCCAGGTAGTCAATGACACTTTGTTCTTCTGCTTTAAGGATTCCAGGCTTTCTCCAGAACTCCGTTGCTTCTTGCACAGCAGTCTTCTTCACTATTTTGTGCAACTGGAAATACCTTGCCAACAATTGCTGAAATGTTGGAAGGCAAGCCCCAGTGCTGGTCATCCTCAGCGCACCAACCAAGTAAATGTTCACCTTGGACCAGGCACCTTTCTTCTTCATGACCTGCTCTTCGCCTGGTTCTTCCTCACCCACCATATCTATTACAGCACCTACTCCTGTAGTTATGATGTCCTGAGGAAACAAAAGAATTGGATCAGATATAGGTCGCACGAGCATTTGAAAACAAACTGGTTTGGGGGATATGCTGTGTATAACAGTTTTTCCCCATCCCGCAATTGAGCTGCACTTCGTCAGGAAGCGGAAGTGAACCAGATGTAGCCTACTTCCTGGATGTTATGGGACCAAAAATAACGAGAATGATCAGTACTTGTCAGGATGTCGTCACACAGGAGCACAGGAACAAGGACTTCGTACTGGATAAACATAATCTAGCCCTTGTGCGACCCCAAAACACTCTCCCAACACCATGAAACTTCCCCATGAGCTGTAGTTTGATCAATAGAATTAAAAATTGAGTCTGCATAGTGATTTCTTACATCTTGGAAATTCGGCCTATACGAATCTGAGCATCCACATATACTGTAACTATATATATATATATATATATATATATATATACAGTATACATATATATATATATATATATATATATATATATATATATATATAGTACATCCCCCTAGTACGCGCGTATATGGGCGGCAGAGGACGTCGCGTTCTAGGAATTCGCGTACTGTGAATACATAAACTTATATAAAAAATTATATGAGAGGCACCCCCCTTCATGGGCGAGCCTTGAGACCCTTTTAGACCTAAGTATTGTACTATACAGGGAAACTATCTAAAACATATTACCTAAGATAAAGTAAACCTACAAGATCATGGCTTTACTAGATGAATCACTGGTGGTAGATGGTGGCGACCATCATCCACTCACTTGATGTAGTGCTACCTACTTCTTCCTTAGCCTTTATCATACTTTTTCTGTGCCTGCCCTCCTCTCTTCCTGTATCTCCCATCTTTCCTGTCACTTCTTATTACTCTTCTTTCCTTTACAGGTGGCTTTACATTGAGTGACAAGCTAAATGGTTTCCTGTAAGCCAAGAAACCATTTAAAACGCTGGGTGGTAACCATATAAGCAACCCATACATGCTCACTACGTGTCAACAAGTGGGTTGGTGGAGGGTTAGTGCCCTTCCCAGTAAAACCAATAACTCAAAGTCAAATGGTCACCCCTTATGGGATTATGGCGTCTGGCAATAGATAGATAGATAGACAAACCTTTACCTGTTATTCCTTCTTGGGGAGGCAATGTCGTGTACTCGGGGTAACCTCGGATTTGGGCCACTCTTTGCTGCCTTTCTTGCTTACAAGGAATTCAATTCACGTACTAATAAAAAATACACTAAAATTTTTTAAAAATAGGTCCTCGCGTACAAGGGGGATCGCGTACTCGGAACTCACGTACTGTGGGCATGTACTGTATATATATATATATATATATATATATATATATATATATATATATATATATATATATACATACATACAGGGTGGCTGGAAAGTAACTCCCTATTGAAAATTACTTATAACTTTTGTAAATAGTGCAGCATTTGCATGAAACAAAATGTACTGTGATCCCTAAAGTGGTAGAATTCAATTGCTAATTGCTAATTTCTGCTTTGCCCTCACAGTGACAGGAGCAGCCCATAATGACCAACGCCTGACACTGCGTGAGCGTGCCCAGCTGGCATTGCATTACGAAGTGTGGTAGTCCGTGATACAGGAGCAGAGATGGTGGCTGGGTGTTTACGGACCTCATGCTTCAGTGGATGCCAAGACCATCAGGATCTGCCATTCCAAGCAGACGACTACGGGATCTGTGGTAGATACTCGCAGAAGCGGTAGTCTAAGCTTGGTGGCTGGGTGGGTAGTTTGGTGGGCAGATGGGTGAGATGGATTGATGAGTGGTGTGTAGGTTAGCCAGGGTGAGTACGATGAGGAGGACGGTTGGACAGGTGAGGTTTGTAAAATTGAAGAGGGTGAGTGGGTTGTATGTTTTCTTGGCCAGGTCATGTGGGTTAAGTCAATGGGGTAGGATGGTGGATTGGATAGATGGATGAAGTGGCTTTTGGGGGCAGAATGGGCAGGTGAGTTGGGGTGACTGACAACTCAAGGTGTTTAGGATTTATGGATGGAATGGTGGGCTTTGTGGGTGCATGGGCAAAAGGATACATTGACAGGCAGAAGACTGGCTTACTATTTACTACAGTGAGTGAATGGTTAACTACATGGGTTAGTGGGTGGGTGGGTGGATACCGTAGGAAGTAGGTCCCTGACTGGAATAATTTGATGTGAGAATTTTGATTTCTGAAGGAATACATACATGTGGAAACACCGGAGTAATGGGTAGAAAAGGCCCTTGGGCGAAATATATCCATGGGATAAAGCTGGTAGATGAGGGTATTTGGTGTTTGTCCAGAGAGAGCAAACAGGAATGGGAAAAATACAGTCCATGGTAAGTATAGGTCCATGGAGAAAATAAGTCCATATGAGAAAATAGGTCCCCTTATGGGATTCCGCTTTTCCCTCTACAGGAGAAAATAGGTCCATGGTGAAAAATATGTTCATGAGGAAAATTGGTTCATAGAGGGAAAGTAGGTTCATGAAGAAAATAAGTCTATAGAGAGGGAAAAAAAGGACATTGGGTGGAATATAGGTCCATGGAAGGAAAAATGATCTAAGCGGGAAAAAGAGGGCCAGAGAAACTTGTTCCTTGGCGGAAAATAGGTCCAAAACCCCCCAAAAATAGATTAGTGGGAGAAAATAGTTTCATGGGGAAATAGTGCCATAGGAATAAACGGTGAGAAAAAGATCCAGGAGTAAAAAAAAAAGGCCATTGTGAGAAATAGGTCCATGGGGAAAACAGATCCAATGAGGGAAAATAGATTCGTGGGGGAAAACTGGCCAAAAGATGAAAACAGTTCCATGGAGGAAACGAGGTTCATGGAGGATAATGGGTCCATGGGGGAAAAGTTCATTCTTATTATAAGTGACTGTGTTACTATTACGCTGGGTTAGTAATTATTGTACATTCAGACAATAATGATCAACCCAGGAACACTCCACATATTGGAGACAATAAAGGCTGAGTCTATCTCTTCCAGAGAGAAATTTCTCTTGCAAGTTGAGCAACATTCTGCATATTGCAAGACAGTTATGAAGCTGAATGACATGGTCTTGTGATGGTAAGATTTATATACTCGTGAATGAATATATATCTCAATCTGTGTATCTATCTAATTATCTATCTCTCTGTGTATCTATAAAAGATGTATTCATTTAGTAAGATATATATTCACTGGCTGGCTATTCATCACGCACATCTGAAAGGTGTTAGAAGTTTCCTCCAGCGTTCATTCGATGAACTTTTTGCCGTAATAAAACTCCTGGGGTCCATGAAATACATCTTGCTGAAGTCCACCACTCGTGCTCGTTCCAGCGTCAGAAACAGATTCAAGGAGAAGTTGGCTCGTCTGAACTCCACATCGCCCAATATGCCTGTGAAATGACCCTGATGGAGGGGAAAAATTGTGTAACGAAAGAATTTGGGTTGGGTGGGAAATAATGAAATAAAACAAAATACAGTATATTTCAACACAGTGAAAAAGATTGCATACTGCTGAGTAGAGTTGGAAAACACTCACGTCATCCTTAGCAAAACCCCACACGCCGTCCGCTGGCATGGTTAATACGTAAGTGAAGTTCAATTTCTTAGACAGCATGTCAAGGAGATATACATCTACGCATGGTTTAGGCTTGATAGTCAAAGATCCATCAACTTCGTCATATACGGTGAAAGGCATGTAATACAGTGCCACAGCCCTCATTTTCTCACCATATAAGTTGGTCATTTGGTCTGGGAATATGTCATTAGTATTTGCTAGGCCTGTGTCTGTGGACCACTTGTTCACACTGAGGACCTGAGGGGAGCCTGAAGGGTGCAAGAGCTGGCGGATTAATACATGCCAGTAGGTCTTGTTTTTAGACTCCTGGTGGGTGAGGGCTGCCACGTTCTCCTCCTTCCCCAGACGTTGATCCAAGAGGAAATGTTCTGCGTCGATGGCGTTTTGGGCGTGAACCAGGAAGTAACGAGTGAGCTTCTTGCTGGAGAATGGATCTGTGAGTACTGGCAGAAGGCGAGAGTCTGGAAATCCTGCCAGCAGATAAATTACACATGAGAAAGAGGTCATTCGAGAAGGATTGTTATTGATATAGGTCAAGACACTCCCCGTCTTGTGAATATTATATTGATCTACAATTATCTGCGAATGATATTTAGATTTTTGCAGTATTCTTTCATCTCCCCTAATCTTTTTACTTAATAAGCTGCCAGAGAAAAGATCAGTAGTAAATGAATGTTCGTTTGGTCGTAAGGACGTCAATACATTCCTGGGACCATTAGTTTTATTGCTGATCATAAAAACTCTTAGACAGTTTGGCGTAAACAGTTGAGCCAGGAGATTCGTGAGTAAAGCTATTTCCCTAGCCTCACTGCTCTTGGAAGGGGCCGTGCCGTAGTCTGTGGATACGAGGCCGATCAGTGTGATGATTATGACTGAAGAAAGTTGCATGCTGAGAAGGTTGATCCTGGAAAAAAAACGAATGGTCTATTAGTGTCTGTAAAAACTGCATTTACGACAAGGCAAAAACACATAGAGTGAACACTTTTGCTTGCATTTGTAGAGGAAGACATGAATATACCAATTTTTGTTCATTATAAAACGCATTACAACAAAACCTTTCGAAATTTTATGTATCACAGGTTGACAGAGAGAGAGAAAAATGCAGATTAATAAGGACGTTTGTTCCTCTGGTATCAGCAGTTTCCTCTGGTTTGAATGTATTCTTGTGTAAAAGACTATGAAATAATGGATCTCCTAAATACTCCTAAATACTGGAGATATTGATGCATCTGTACATGTTGTTACAAAGAGACAAGTAGAAAAATCTGAGTGGACTGAATTCAAAGAACGTTAGTGACCTTTGTAGCTTTTGTTGTACAGTTTTGTAATTTTGCATTATATCCTGAGGCCCATAGCGTTAAGTAGCAAGTGACACACACACACACACACACACTTTCCCGAGTGTAAACACTGTGGAAGAGATACTAAAAAATGCAAAGAATCTTATGGAAAAAGAGGAGTTCAAAAATGTATGGATAAAATGATGCCTAACACAAGAGGAACTGGAATTACTGAAAGAGAAAAGGGAGGAAGCAAAAACAAAAAATGAGGGAAGATCAGAAGAGGAGAAGAATTTTTTTTTACAAAGTAATAGGATTGCAGGTACGAAAGTGGTACACAAACAGGATGGAATAAAAAAGAGGAAGGTAGTAAAACCATGTCATGACAAGTATATAGACAAGATGATAAAGTTGGTGTACTCAAATGTGGATGGAATGGTATCTAAATTACTAGAGATGAATGATTATGTCAGAGAAAATGAACCACAAATAATATGCCTAACTGACACAAAATTAACACCAAGGATATCCAATGACATAATAAACTTAGGGGAATACAATATATGGAGAAGAGACAGAAATTTAAAAAAAGGAGGAGGAATTATAGTATTAACTAAGAAAAATCTAAAAGTCAATGAAATAAAACTAGATATACCATTACAAGTAGAACTGATTGCAGTAGAGATCAACACATCTGAAGGGAAAGTAATTGTAGCCAATTTGTACATGCCACCCAGATCAAACCCATGGGAAAGAGATGAATATGAGGAACTGGCAGAGAGTACAATTCAGAGTTTAAGGTCATTACTACATAAAATGGAAGAGAAATCGGCAAGAATTATACTAACTGGGGATTTTAATACAAATATAAATTGGAATACTCTAGATATAATTAGCCAAGAAAGCTGTTGGGACCAAAAGCTCCTGGATCTCGTGCAAGAGTTTTTCCTAACGCAACATGTGAGGGAAACCACCAGAAAAAGAGGACTTGATGTACCTTCAGTGCTAGATCTAATATTTACTAGGCAAGAAAATGATATTAACAGATTAATATATCACCCTCCACTCGGCAAAAGCGATCATGCAGTACTAAATTATAACTTCAGGATAGCATATGACATAGTTAACAGCAATGACAGTTACAAAAAGATCCTAAACTATAAAAAGGGAAATTATCAAGACCTAAAGAAGTATTTCTTAGAAGTTGATTGGGAAAATGAGCTTAGAGGACAAGATTTAAATGCTGTATATAAAAAATTCTGTGAATTTTATGAAATAGGAGTCCAGAAGTACATCCCAAAGCACAAAGAAGCAGATAAGAAAATCCAGAAATGGTTCAATACAGAATGTAAGAAATCAAAAGAAAGAAGAGATTTGCTGTGGAATAGATACAGAAGACACAATAATGAAAGGGCATATAATAATTACAAACAGGCAAGAAACGATTATACAACAATAAGGAGGGAAACCCAAAAACAGTTTGAGGAGGATATAATAAATAAAAGTAGTGATCAACCAAAGCTGTTTTACAGCTACATCAGAAGCAAAACCAAAGTAAAAGATATAATACAATCCATTACGGACGAGGGAATCACTTATACACAAGAGAAAGATATTTGTGAAACACTAAATAAGAATTTCCAATTAGTTTTTACAGAAGAAAAAAATTTTGAGAGGGACTATGTGGAACATGCATGTCCACACATACTACCAGATATACAAATAGCAGAAAAAGTAATACAGGAGGAGTTAAGTAGATTAGACAGAGGAAAAGCAAGTGGTCCTGATGAAATTTCATGTTGGGTACTACGAGAATGTGCAAAAGAGTTAAGAAAACCATTATTTTTAATTTTCAAGAAATCCTTGAGTCAGGGTAAACTACCTGATATTTGGAAAAAAACAAATATTGTCCCCTTATTCAAGAAAGGAAATAGACAAAATCCACTCAACTACCGACCAGTATCACTGACCAGTGTTGTAAGCAAGATATTAGAAAAGCTTATAAGAAAAGCTTGAGTAAATCATCTAGAAGAACACAGTATGATAACAGAAAGACAGTTTGGTTTCAGAAAAGGAAAATCATATGTTACTAATCTGTTGAGCTGCTATGACAGAGTAACAAACACAGTACAGGAAAGGGAAGGATGGGTGGACAGTATCTATTTAGATTTCAAGAAAGCTTTTGACACAGTACCACACTAAAGACCTTTATGGAAACTGTACCATCAAGGAGGAATTCGAGGCAAACTGTTTTGTTGGATGCAAGACTTTCTCATAAAATGAGAAATGAGAACAGTACTAAGAGGAAACTACTCATCAGGGAAAGAAGTGACTAGTGAAGTACCACAGGGTTCAGTGCTGGCACCAAACATGTTTTTAGTGTATATAAATGATATAAACAGTAACACTGGAAATGAGAGCTATCTGAATATGTTTGCAGATGATGCAAAAATACAAAGGAGAATTACTAACACAGACTCTTGTAAAGAGCTACAAGGATAATTAAATAAACTTTATGAATGGAGTAGTACATGGCAAATGGAAATCAATGTGGACAAGTGTCATGTAATCAAGTTTGGTAAAAGTGGAAAAAGACCTGATTGGGATTATAAGTTAGGAAATAAAACCCTATACACATCAGAAAGAGAGAAAGATCTAGGTGTGATTATCAATAACAGACTCTCTCCGGCTGACCACATCAGCGAGAAGGTATGGAACATGTATACACTGCTTGCAAATATGAGAATAGCATTCACATACATAAATGAAGACATGCTAAGAAGGATAATAACATCATTCATTAGACCAACCCTGCAATATGCATCAGTAGTCTGGAGTCCTTATCTCAAAAAACACATAGACAAGATTGAAAAAGTTCAAAGGGCTGCTACAAGATGGATACCAAGCTTAAGGGACCTAAGCTACGAAGAAAGACTAAATAAGCTGAATCTACCAACACTACAGGAGAGAAGGAAAAGAGGTGACATGATAATGCTATATAAGTGCATATCAGGGAAGGAGAAAATAGACATAAATGATTAGTTAACATATGGAGAAGCATCAGCAAGAGGACACTGCAAAAAACTGCATAAGAAGAGAGGTGATAAAGACGTAAGGAAATTCAGTTTCCCAAACAGAGCAATTGATCAATGGAATGCACTACCGAATGAAATAGTGTGTGCCAAAACAATTCACAAATTTAAGGATATGTACGATAAATATGGTTTAAGACACGGGACAGTACGAGCTTGACTCATTCCTGTAAAGATACAATTAGGTAAGAACACACACACACAGTATAATGAGTGTAATGGATATGTGTGAAGGCATTACTGATAATCACAACTGTTGTAATATCTCTCAAACCAAAAAACAAAAACAAAAAACAAATAGATTTCATCAATAGGGAAAGTTCTCTTTTTTTTTGATGGGCCACTACTCGATTCCTTTCTCATTAATTCCCTTCATTTTAGTCCTTGTATATCTCTTCGAATGTCTACTTTCATTTTCAACTTCTCAAAGCATTGTTTCATTTATATATGAAAATGTTAATAGATCTATAACTGGGTGTC
>NC_137009.1:17701182-17786182 GCF_032717465.1 Coenobita brevimanus
TGATAACGTCATCACTGAGCCAAATGTTTGTACTTTCATCTCCTGTTTAGTTTTGATGCTAAGATGAGTTTTTTTTTTTTTTTTTTCAAATATTTGAAAACGGGGCAAGAATCACTGATTATCCCAGGCTGGAAGGCAAAGCGGCCGAGCCCTGCGCTCGGGCTTAAGGGGATAAAAAATGTAATATGATAGAAAATTGAGTGGAACAGAAGGGTGGTGAGAGTTGGAGTGAAGTAATGGTTTTTTGGTGGTGATGTTCCATAATGAGGAATATTTATGCAATAAAATTTTTTAACATAATTTAATTCTGTTATTTTCTTTGAAAAACGTGCAGTACGAAATGGTTAACAGACTGACTGATTGAACATAATTCAAATATGGCGGCACAGCTGCCAGGGTCATATGCCGGCAGACAAGTTAAAAAATGACGCAAAGAAAATGTACATATTTATAATAAAGTTAATACCCATTATTATTACCAAAAACACTGGAAGTAATTAAAGAACAGTATATAAAATATCAGTAACTTACAGAAGTGGAAGGAGGCTGGCCTCCTGGAGAAAACCAAAAATCAGTAAAATCGCCGGAGGTTCCACAAATCACCGAGGACAGGTAGTAAGCACCATCTGCCCCTTTATGTCTATAGAAGAATCTTTGACGTAGGTCCCACAGACTTGGACACTCGACCAGCAAGTGACGGACAGTAAGGGGAACAAGGCAATCATCATAGTACCATTGAGTCCCACCCCTCATCATGAACCCATGCATAATCCGAGAGTGCCTGGCAAGAGACACCTCCAATCGCAAGAGCCACCTCCAAGGCTTGGAGGGGAGAACCCTCGACACAACCACTGTGTGAAAAATTACTTTTAGCTTGTTAGGAACAACACCATCCCACTGTCTCTGCCAGCACTTACGAAACGCGTACTGCAAGTAAGGCATTACATCAAAAGTGGGAAGCATGTAGTCGGTAGGGGGCCGTTGAGAAGATGCAGCTTTAGCTAAAGTATCTGCCTTCTCACTGATCACCACACCAACATGCACACCCAGCAGAAATCCACACGACGGTGGATGGGATGCATTAAAAGACTCCAGTGCAGAAAAAGCACTACAGGAGTCACTAAAAATCACAAAAGCAGATTAAGGTAGATTAAAAATTATTTGGAAAACATAATTATAAAATCGCAGTCAGTTCTGCCATATATACGGAAGCAATACCAGGGAGGCTAACCCCCACAACTAGAGGAAGGGAAGACAACACAAAAGTCTACTCAAGAATCAGTCTTCGATCTGTCAGTATAGACTGAGACAGAGCCCTCATAAGGCATGTTTTTAAAAAGAAAGGGACACCTGAGAGGGAAGTGAATCCATTTTACCAACAATGGACCTACAAAAAATCACATGAGGGAGTAGCCAAAAACCCACCCTTGGGATCCGATGTGGACAGACTGTCAGTCTTGGAACAGAGAGGGCTAACATAACAGACCAGACCTGTAACCAAAGGGCTTCGGGAAACTAGGACGGGTGGAGTAGATCTCACACCCATAAACAAGTTTAGGAAGGATAAGAGGGCTTTAGAAGAGGAGGAGGGTCTGATTGTCAGCATCCCAAGAGCTATGAGCCAAAACTCTCAAAAGACTCAAACCTTAATACAAGCTGCCTTCACATAACGAATTTGAGGAACCCAGGTTAGTTGTATATCAAAAAGAAGACCCGGAAACCGCATCTCTTGCATACAGGATACTTTCCTGTTCCTTAGTTTCTCCAACAACCGAGTCCCGGGGTATCAGAGGAGTTTCCGAGAGTAAATGACCCCCTTACACTGGTTAAAGGTGGCATTGAGTACACAAGTCATTCTGCGACCGGATACAGAGGTCAGAGATTGGAGACAGGGGCTCTCTTCTGGGGAGGACACCTACGTAAGGAGGCTCCCATCCCCTTGGGACAAGATCACAAGGTATCGACCACAGGTAAAAACAATGGCACGGTGCAAGTCGAAAATATCAATATCCAACACTGAGCCACCCACAGAGGGTTTCAGCACAAGTTACTTTGAAAAATTCTCTTGCGCTGTGTTTTCCAGGCCGAACTCCAGAGCCGAACCAGTTCGACGTGACTTCCTCCTAGTCCCAGTTAAATGCTGGGGCAGAGGAAAAAAGTCCCTAGGGGCCTGGAAAGGCTCCAGAGTGGCAGTGAGGGAGTAGGATCCTGAAAAGTGTCCAGGGACAGGTGTCACATACCCAACAACATTTTTATCAGATGTCATATATGCAAAAATCAAACTTCACTCCCCATCCCTCCACCCACCACGATGCCTAACAAGGGGAGGTCATATTCCAGGGATAAAACCACTGGCGACCCCAGAGGTAGCAGGAGAGTATACATAGGTAACCACTGGGGGACCCGGACAAGGGTGACTCCAGGACAACAGGAGCTACAAGGCCCCCTGGTGCCCACTTAACCTTAGCCAATGCATGACCAGCCGATTGACATGGTTTGGACCAACCAGACTGCCCATCTTGTCAGAATAGGGGACCAAAGAGGTGTATTGCTAACTGCAGGGCATGGTGTGCAGCATCGCTCAACCCCCAGGGCTCCTGTCTCCCAGCATTACAGGAAGCCATGCACAGCTAACACGTGGGGAGGCAACAGTCCCGCCCTAGATGGCAAATGGGCAGGGACGACCAACATAACCAGCAGGCCTACTAAACCAGTGATGTAGGGGGTGCTTGGTTCACGAGGCCGGCAAATACAGAACCCTTCAAAGGTAGGGATGCCTCCTTAGTGGGAAGCAATGCCAGCCACGCTTCAAGCCCTGCCAACACGTGAAGGTGACCCCCTCTCAATGGGGTAGTACGGAATGGAGGTAAGCCTTTTAAGATGCTCATAGTGAGATGCAGGATCAGACAGGGTTTGCTGCAGCCCGCAGTGGGTTGAGAAGAGTAACTAAAAAGTACTGTGGCCAAAAGATAATTTTTTTTTTAATGTGAAAGTAATAAATGTTTGCAGTTGAGCACAACAGTGCATGAAGACAAAATCAGCCAGAGGACAACAAAAACATTTTTTATGTGCAGGGTTGACGTCTTTGTCATAAAGGGTCTCAGCGGCAAACAACAAGTGATTATGCATAGATTTCTGTGTAATTTTTCTGGTGAACATGCAAGTGAACTACTGCATATGTAGGAACGGCACTGGTTAAAGTGACGTCCCATACATCCACTGTACAGTTTTGTAATTTTGCAATATATCCTGAGCCCCATAACGTTCAGTAGCAAGTAACACACACACACACACACACACACACACACACACACACACACACACACACACACACACACAGGAGATCCTCGCCAGGAGGGTGATGATGATAAAAGGGATGAAAGGATAGGGTAGCATTACATCAGGTGAATGGATGATGGCTGCCACCATCTTTTTAGGGTGGAAAGAGCACAGAAATCTATCTATCTATCTATCTGTCTATCAGTGCCAGACGCCTTGAGCCCGTATGGGATGACAAACAAATCGCCTCCATGTTGTTCTGTCCCCCACCATTTCATCGCCCTGCCCCCAGCTCACACACCCCTTTCTCATATACCTCTCTACTCCATCCCTCCATCTCATCCTTGGCCTCCCTCTCTCACTCCCCCCCTACACCTTCCTCACATACACACTCCTTGTCAGCCTCTCGCTCTCTATCCTCTTCACATGGCCAAACTACCTCAGTGTATTTTTCCTAACGCTTACTGTCACATCTACATCCACACAGCATTTGTGATGTAAGAAGTTCAAATTTTTATACCCATTACTTCATTAGACACTGTGTTCACTAGATGTTTGTTGCTGGTGGAAGTTAGTACTGGGTGTGGAACTTTGAAAATCCTCTCATCCCAAATAGTCTCTTGTTTCAGTGTATTTTTCATCTTTTTTTAATGCACTTTTTAAATCCCAACATATTATTAATCGTTGGTAAATATAAATTATGGTTGTTTAGGCCACAGAGACATCCCTTCAAACAGGCAATGTTGATTTCAGTTTCTTTTGAAAGCAAAACGGCGAAAAATGTAGACTGGTTATATTAACTCCCTTACCAGAGACCGGAGAAAGCGAAAGGCCCCTCCTGGTTCTATTTTCTGCAACTGGACTTCTAAAGTGTGTTCTATAGGAAAGGCCCCAACAAGGAACTCTAAATCTGACTGTTTAAGATTTCTTAGTAAGCCATCTTGCAGCTCCACTGAACACTGGTTCACTTTCTCACCCTGTGGAAACATACTGCATTGCCTTCACCAACATCTTGGCTTTACACATACAAATACAGCATTGCCTCTACCAACACCTCAGTACCTCCTGAAAGAATTTACACTGATAAAGACTCCGTTGCTTCTAGCAACACTTCGGTAGCTCCTGAAGGAGACACTACAGATGTAAATACTGCATTGCTTCTACCAGTTTCTTACTGTCTCCTGCAGGAGACTCTAAAGGTGTAAAAAGTCACTTAAAACCCCTCAATCTCCTCTCTGACCTTAGCCAGACCCTACTCTGCACCACCTTCGTCAGAAAACCCCTTTGCCGATGTACTGCAATTCCTACACGAGTGAACAGCCACCCAAGCTGTTGGTGCAGTGTTCAAATTGGTGTATGACTATGGCATCATTGACCTACTGTCTCAGATAACCATCTTAGTTGGCACAAAGCACATTGAGAAGCAATTATCTATGTAGAGAAAATGAAGTACAGTATCATCTTTTATCACATCGGGTTGAGCAACTAGTGCAACAAAGCTACTGCAACAAGAACCATAGTCACTGGTTCTCAACCTTGGAGGGACAGCAGTTATGTCTTTGATTTCTTAATTCTGAGCCGAGTTGGATATGCCCTGTGGCTACCTTCTTGCTGCAGAAATTACCTAGTGACAGTCTCTCTCGACAACAAAGAGTGACAAATATTCTTCATCCACATATTGCACGAGCAGCCAAATTGTAAACTGTACTTTGCATCCAGGCTGCAGTCTGAAGAAATGAGTCATATATTACTATGCAGATACTAGAGCCAGTATGCACACGCTGGGAACCCCAATAACATGTTTGTGAACTGTATTACCTATTACTATAACTCTGTACACAAATCTTCAGGAATTTCTTGAAAATATTATCTTGTGTTAATTTTAATGTTTCATAATATAGAATATTATTCAGCGCGGGAGGATATCAAAGACTGACGTTCGTTGCTACTGTTCAGGTTCAGCAAAATAAAACACATATATTTTTAACATTATGGTTCATATATTTTATTATTAATAAGCTATAACAGTTGCCTATTAAACCCTAAACTTTCGTCATAAGATATATTATCTATTAAAAAAAAACTTCCTCCCGGACATTTTTAGGAACATCCGAACATAGCTCACCTTCAATTTTCAGTTACTTCATGAAGAAAGGTGCTATTTATAATTCTATGATGATCATGGTGATAATCAGTCTGTCTTCTGCCAGTAGTAGTTAAGAAATCATGACTAGCATGCCTGATATCATTGATGATAAGTAAAAGACCAGAGACATTTTCAAAGAAATTGCTCAGCTGACAGTAGGCTAAACTGATGGCTTTACTCACAGTCTAATTAAACCAAACCAGAGCTCTCCTGATCGAAAATCATTCCATTCCGCGTCTAATGTCACTAGGCAAATGTGGGAGACAGAAAAGGCTACCAGAAACTGAAACTCATTTTTGGTATTAATCATCTTCTTCGCCTTCCATCTTTTCCCACCAATGTATGGGGTCGATGATTGGCCAGTCTTCACCATACAGCTCTGTCCAAAACATAAGGACGAGGCTATCCTGGTTTAATTTGCCTTTTTTTTTTTCTGGTTATACGGCCGGATATCATTCCTGACACCAACCCTCCCCATTTATCCAGGCTTTGGAGCAATAAAAAATTGGATTGTTTTGCCCCCCCAATGGCTGAGGGGGGGGGGGAGTGCTTTAACCCATGGAGAGTGATAATGGTTCCATAGGTAGCTATTCCCAAGCGACTTCTTGGCCGAAATATTGAGTCTTACATAGTTGAATGAAATGCACATCATCGTCTTGGAAATGTTCGTGTGCATCCGGCAATAAATATACAGTATTTATATATATATATATAGATATATATATATATATATATATATATATATATATATATATATATATATATATATATATATATATGTGTGTGTGTGTGTGTGTGTGGTGTGTGTGTGTGTGTGTGTGTGTGTGAACAATATTCTGCTTGATATTACACCGCAACAAGCTATTACGTTGATGAATGGCTATGCTATCTGTGCCATGAAAAGGAAATTTCATGCATGTATCATCTGTATGCACAATATTTATAATTTGATGCAAATAACAGGAAAAATGTAGGTAGTGATACGACGTTCTCATTCACGAACTTTGCACATTATGTACCATAGTTACTATTTTTCAAAGACCTTTTGTGAGCTTCTTGGCCGTATAAAGATGCATGAATGTAGTTATTTGTAATAAAAAGTAATCATGATCGACATAAAACCATATTTTGTTTGATTAATATTTTTTGTCACCCAGGCACGTGCTAGATGCTGGATAGATCTTTCATTCGTCTGACAGCGTGAAGCCCCGTTGTCTGGTGGTCTGAGTGCTTGACCTAGGAATGACATTTGGGTCAGAGTCAGGAGGCATGGGATCGAATCTCCCGATGGGTGTAGGGGAGATTTTTGGTGCTAGAAAGAAAATTACTAATATATATATATTTTTTTTAAACTCATATCATATTTTTTAAAGGACCAAGACTCCTATGAATACTATAAAGATTTTTTTTTTTTTTTAACTTTTTCATGAATCGTAGGAGTACAGAACAACTTATTTTTCATACATAGCCTACAAGTAGCTGGAAAGAAAACTATTATTTTTTTATAACCTCATGTCAAATTATTCATAGGAGCAGACATCCTATGGATAATATGAGTTTATTTTTTTATCTTTATATGAATCATAGGAGTACAAAGCAATTTATTTTTCATGCACGGCCTGCAAGTAGTGTACAACAGACAAACATTTGATATAAAATACACTTGACATTCTAAGCCTAACTTTCTGTGAAGAACTAAGAGTTATAAACATAAGATTGTCCAAGCCATCATCGCTGGGATGTTGACGGAAGGCCACCTCGCTCCTTGATTCGTCTTCTTATACATAATCAGGGTTTCCATGCACTGATTCACTGTCTGAATCAGTCCCCCAACCTATTGCCAATGCGTTAGCATCAAGCCCTCCGTCAACCCCCTCGCCACCCTCCTTGCTCCCGTCATCGCCGAAAAGGATGGCACCGTATTTAGAAGGGGTGAGGGGCTTATGACGGTGAGGCCTCTTGGCAGCAGAAGGGTGGCAGCAGTGGTGGAAGTGGTGGCAGAGGCTGCAGTGGTGGCAGAGGTTGCAGTGATGGCAAAGGTGGCAGTTGTGGTGGTGGCATAGGTGGCAGAGGTGACGGTGGTGGCAGAGGTGGCAGTGGTGACAAAGGTGGTAGTGGTGGTGGTGGCAGAGGTGGCAGTGGTGGTGTGGGAATGCGTTGTGTAAAGGGTACTGTGGTGGGAGGTGTAATTTTCCAATGATAAGGCAGCCCCTTCCCTTTCCTCCCTGCCTGAATGCCTCTAGACTTTCCCCCCTGCAAAGGGCCTGCTACGATGCTTCCTGCAGCAGTAGTTGTTGAAGCAGTGGTGGCAGTGATGGCGTGGTGGAAGTGATGGTAGAAGTCTTGAATAATGTCCTCTTCACAGATGCCTTTTTGGTGCCTGACGCAGCCTTCCTTTTCATCTGTTGGGCTTGTTGAACCTGGTACTCTTCATCAGATGAAGGGTCGTCTGGAGGGACAGACGAGGTCCTCAAGGTGGGGCACTTAGGGCGTGCACCGTCACCAGAAGGGTGAGCGCCGGGTGTGGCGTTGGCGTTGTCATGAGAGGAAGATTGACCTGCGTGCTCAATTGTGTCCACGCATATTCTGAGTGTATATGAGGCAGTATGTGGGTGATATCGAGAGTTGCCACCTGTCCCTATTTCCCATACATATTTCAGCCACCTACTCCTTCTGGTGCAGTTTTAGTATGCCTTTGAAAATAGCGCTCATTTGAGGCCTATTGCTTTCGGCTTTATTAAGTCCCAAATGAAACCTATCGCTCTCCTCGGATTAAGTCTGAATGCTGCAAATAAGCCCATCTAGTATGGCCCCTTTTAGCTGATGCAGCACACAAGCCTGCTCACCACTGGAAGCACTTCATGGGTAGGCTAATCTCTGCCTCAAAAAGTCCATCACAACTTTCTCCGACTTTGGATGTGGCTTATGAGCGTCTCAGGAGGCATGAGGGATGCGGTGGCCTGGACAGCCTCTTCCACAACCTCCTTGTCCCTAGTCTCAAAAGGGCACCACCACCTTTCCTGTCTGGGGTTCTGGCTCAAGAGGGTATCAGGAGCAGTAGGGGTTGAGGTGGAATTCCCCTCTACACTCCTACCCCCCCCAAAAAAAAAAAAATAAATAAAATGTATCCTAAAAGGGCACACAGTGACAATATCTTTGGCACAGACAAATATTTGGTAAGCAATTTTTGGCACAATATGCCAAAATTGGCAACAACTTCCAACCCTGACAGCAGTTGATGGGTGGACTGGAAACCCAAGGTTACACAGCCTCAGTCATTCCTTGTTTCCACAGACACAGCCATGTATGGATGTGGATGACCAAGACATAATCTTCAATACTCTTTCCCTTGAATGTTTGGAATGGGCTTAGTTGTTTGTAAACGAAATGATAGCATTTACACACTGAAAATAATTTTTTGAAGTTTACAGCTACCAAATACCACTGAGTAAACAATTCATCATACCTGCCGCATCCTGTTGACGTACATATGCACCTGAACGTTTTGTCACTGTTGACGTTTATAAATGTGCTGCAATTGCATGGTCCGTCATTTGCAAATTTTTCAAATTTCGCATGTGATTTTTGGTACATATATGCGGGACACCTTCCTGTATCTGAGGCCAGGTGGGGACAATGTTTTATCCCACATGAC
The DNA here is from genome assembly GCF_032717465.1 of Coenobita brevimanus. Lineage (NCBI taxonomy): Eukaryota > Metazoa > Arthropoda > Malacostraca > Decapoda > Coenobitidae > Coenobita > Coenobita brevimanus. Next base: position 17,710,263 of record NC_137009.1, read on the forward strand.
CTCCCCCCCCTACAGACATTGTCTCGGCAACTCACCTGTTTTCGGTGACCTGGCCAGTTAAGACATGTCATGCAATGGTACGAAATTCAAGGTGACAGTGATTCCCAAATTGATGACAATGTGGAGGACAAAGTTTATGTGGTGTTAGGAAGAAACGAGCAGAATTGATGAGCAGGTAACGTCACCAAGGAAGGTGAGTATGTAGATGTGTTTGGTAAGTGAAACAACTGTTATATCGCCTATATTACTCTGTGAAAATCAATACACTCTTGTACTACATATAAATTCGTACCAAATAAATAAATATCTAACTGTTCTGAGTGGTTTGGAATAGTTACCCCTCCCACAGAAAACGTCTTCTCTGGAGCCAGTGTCGTATGCATGGAGTGACTTTTGCTGGAAGTCACAGTTCCGCTCAGTGCGCATGTGCCAAGTGGCCATTTAGCTTCTATTTTGAAAGTATCCGCATGTTATCCCCAATTTTGTGCCACTTATCAACAGCATTGTATGAAATACATGTGTCAGGAAGATAGTTGGATGTCTTAACGACCTGTAGGTAACAACAGGTCGATATATGGATATATATAAATAAAGATATATGTGTATGTTGCAGGCAGATTATCAAATTAGTCATTTCGTGAATTAAGATTAGTTTAATTTAGGTTTAATTAGGTTAGGTTGATCTAGGATAAGGTTAGGTTAGGTTTGGTTAAGTTTGGTTAGTTTAGGGTTAACCCTTAAAGCGCGGGCTTGTTTTGGCTCGACTTGCGTGTCCCATGGGGTTAATCGCGCTCTGACAGACTCTCTAAAAATAATTGCCAAGTCAGTTATTAGTCCTAGAATATTAAAATTACATATGCGTATGGCACATACCTTCAGCTTTCTCCTGGGATGTCTGCTGAGCCTTCGTCAAGTACCGTAGGACTTGTGGAGACCCCTGAAGTTGGGTAACAAAGTCTCCACTATACACTTCCCGACAACCCGTAATATGATTACCACAGCCTGATATTATCACTAGAAACACTATTCTATGATTTTCAAATAGTTTGGAATCCGTACTCCAAAAAAAAAAAAAAACACCGTGAAAGCAATGAAAATTACGAGCGTGTACCAGTTTCCCACTTATTTTCGTTCACCGCTGGTGTTCTCTCATTATTATTCATCAAAATACTAACATTTTATATTTCTATTACTATATAACACTTATATATATCTGCAGTCTTTATCCATAAGTTTCCTTCAGTAATAGTAGTTTATTGTCACTGTAGGCATTCAATTTCTCTTTCAGTAAAATACTTAGCATTCACTTTCGTCGTGTATACTAGTGTTGAGAGCGAATCTGTCACTTCCACTCTCATAACTCATAGTATTCATACATGTTAGAGTAAAACTTTCACTTTCATTACTCCTTGTATATATATACTCGTATTCTTATATTACTACTCTTTTACATTTCTATTTACATTCTCTATTTTATTTACATTATTTACATTTCTATTTTACTTACACTGTTATGCACTGTCACTTGCAGTACCTTATAAAACTGTTTTCCACTGTTCACTTATATTTACATTCATTGCTTTCACTTGCTGTTTACACATTATTTACCTTTCCAGTTGCACTGTTTTAGTTCACCAGAAACATCGTAGTCATTGTATATCATTTTCACTGATAAATTAGACATTTCACGTTCGAATAGGACAGGAGTGAATCCGAAGTGGGTTCACCTTGAAAGACGACAATAAACTAAATACATTGTGGTGAGCTGGTGGTCTAGGGGGAGTGTAATGCTGCCATTCTCGGCGTGGTGACAGCTGCTAATATATACGCTATGAAATGATTGGCAGGAAATCTAGACAATACAAAATAAATTAGGTAGTTCCAGGTGAATGTAAATTTCACTTAGGCTTCTCCCTTCCTTTCTTATATATATTTTCATTACAAGAATAGATTATATGGCATATTTCAAGGGGAAATAAACAGCAAAAATTAGCGAACGAGTGCACGTGAGGTGTTGTCAGGTAATAATTAGCCAATTCCAGGTGTATGGCACTATCACTTCCTTTTTTTTTTTTATATATATATATATTATTTGGTATAAGAATAGGGCATAGAGCTTACTTCAATGGATGAAGTCAGTGGAAAATTCCGGGGACGATTTACTTAGCGCCGCACGGCCGTGCAGACGAGAGGAGAGGGTAATGGAGGGGGGGAGTAGGGAGGGGAGTCAAGAACAGGGAGAAATGGCTAAATTACCAACAATGGATGGGAGTACAGATGAGATTAGGAGTGCTGAGTAGTGTTGGACATTGGCAGTACTGATAGATGATACAAGCCACCATTTGAAAGCCAGGGGGAATTCAAAATAACATAGAATCACAAAAGTGATGCTCCGCAGTATGATCCCTTGCTCCCAAGTATCACGAAAGTGACGCCCCGCGGTTAAGGGGTTAATAGAGAAGGGAATGGTAACTTCCAGCATAAAGTCACTCCGTGCATATGACACGGGGCTCGATAGAGGGTAGGGTCACCTATACTAGGCATTTCTAAGCTCAGGTGAGCACTTTCTCTCTGAATTTTCGATGATTCTAATAATACGCGGAGGTTTTAGGGCCCCCACCCCCAAAAAAAAAAAAATCTGCCAGGACTGGGGGAGGTCATTGGTGAAAAATCTGCTGGGATGCAGCAAGTGGTATGTGCAGTTATGGAAAAAATAAAATTGCATCAGTTGTGGGGACATTACCTTTGGTGTGTTGACTAATCAGGCCAGAAAAGCAACATCTTACAGGCCGGGAATGGTCTGTGTAAAGCACAGAAAGTAACTATTTAAAAGTTTAAGAATTTTGATATGAAAAATAACCATGGAAATAATAACTGCTAACAGCAAGTTCAACATAAGAAAAGCATATTCCCAAAATTTGATATTTTATACTCCTTTTACTCTAATATGGCCAGGATTCTCGTCGTTTTATAGCTTATCTCACGAACCTTAGTGGCTGAAAAAGAAAATACTATGACTCTGCATCCTTTCCTTAGCACTTCTTCATGTCAAGCCTCATATTCTAGTATTAATTTATTGTTACAAAATTAAAACTCAGTTTTCAAGATGGAGACTGGGCAATAGTAGGCTAGGTTAGAGTAAAAACATTATACTAAGTTATTTTTATGCAGCCAAGGAGCTTCCTTGGGCTTGAGCGGGTTTTTTGTTGAGTTTCTGCTTTGTTACGTCACTATTCCCTCCCCTATGTACGAGTCTCTGTCAGGTTCAGAGCAAGCCTTCATTTTGTCTGGCAGATTCATTCTCTCTCTCTCTCTCTCTCTCTCTCTCTCTCTCTCTCTCTCTCTCTCTCTCTCTCTCAGAAACCACAACACAGATTCAGATGGAGCATGTAATAAGTAAAAAAATGTCCTGACATTGTGGTAGCTATAGTAGAATCACGGTGAACTGGCTCTCGGTGGTGTAGGGGACGGCGGTACTTAATAAATCGGCCACCAAATGGCACTCACTCATGAGGAAGATCCCTCGGATTCCTTTATCTTTTAGAAGAGAACCTTCTCCACGTTGAGAATGTACCCCTGGATAAGACAGAATGTGCAGTACTTTACATTCCATGGAGATGGGAAACTTTCTCACAATGGCTTAGGCCGGGTTGGGAAAGAGTGTGTAAGGAAGAGGTGGGATACACGTGAGATAAGACGTGTGTGTGTGTGTGTGTGTGTGTGTGTGTGTGTGTGTGTGTGTTTGTTTTAGGAGTCTTCAGTTGTTCCCAAAGAGGTGGTGGCCAAATCGGTAGAGAGGTGGTCTGGTGTTCTACTGGATGTGGTTTCGAATCCCAGTTGTGACAGGGAACAGTTAAAAGGATTTGATATTCGCTAAGGTAGACTATATTAATTTACCATTAGAACCACCATGTTGCAAAAGGACACCAGTTCCAAGACAACAACCGTCTATGAAACAGCCCTAGCATGTATTCAGTATGGACAGTCTGTGTTAGTGCCGATGTGGTGACATGTAGAGGTGTTTGATACGTAGTAGGACTACTGGGCCTCAGGGAGCAAGCTGATAATGCCTATGCCCAAAGCCGGATCCATTTAAGAAAATAAAAAGATGATCCCTGAAGGGGTGCCTAGTGTCATGCCACTGCAACGATCTTGGTGGGAGGGGTATGAGGCACGAGTACATCACTGTGATGTTAGGCTTGAATTTGTGTTCATGGTTGCCACTATTGATAGGTATGTTGTAGATTTGGTTGGAACAATCGTCAGCATGCTGTCTGTGACCCAAGTCTGAAGTGTATAAATGTAATCTTGTTGCAGTGTGCATAATGTGTCTGCGAAGTGGTATGTAGTTGGTATTGTAACATCATCTGCATATGGAAAATGATTTGTGGGTGTTGTGATGTGAGAATATATTGACTGTACAGATTGAAAAGTATAGGTGAAAGAAAAAAGCCTCGAGTTACCCTAATAAGGAACTCTCATTTTCGCGATGATTTTCCTGGACTGTCACATGTCCTGGTCTGCCTAATAGATAGTTGGCAAGCCAGTATTATTCATGTTTATGTTATAGCCAATAGATTTCCGTCGGGGATGAAATAAACGTATTTACCAGTGCCAAATGTTGTAAGAAACGAATGTGTGTGGATCTTGTGCAGTTCATGCTGTAAGATGCATGTTGTGAGCTTGGTCAGTATGGAGTTGGATTATTGCTCTATCACAAAGCTGTGCCAGGGCAAAAGGAGTGTGAGGTGTGATTTTGTTAAAAATCTGGTGTTCATATATATTCGATGGTGTAAACTCGAAAACCATAATCTCAAGCCCACCTGGGTCGGTGCCGGAGGTTAGTACAGCGACCGTTCCGGACGGCGGCCCACTCAAACTATCATGAGGCAACACACGCATGAATACATAAAGTCCTTATGAACCATTCAAGGCTTCGCTCTGAGTGTGTCACGTTTGATCATCTTGCTGTATATAATACTAAGCAGTCACAGTATGGCTGTATAGATGTCATTATGTATAAGAGCTGTAAATGGCATTGTATACTCTGCATTATCTTCATTAAATAGGGACACGAAGAAAAATTACCGTAGGTTGTAGTTACGAAAGTAAGAATGGAAATAAAGACTTCCAAACCACCCAGTGATTCCATACAATGTTTTCAGCGTGTGTGTGTGTGTGTGTGTGTGTGTGTGTGTGTGTGTTTTCTGTAACACCAAGCTTCATCCGCAGTAGGTATGATGTTTCATAAAGGGGTGTCTCCATTTAGCGTCGGTGATAGCTCGCCCATTCGTCATTGTGAGCATCGTCCCACAGCACATTGTTTACTTGAAAACCATGGTTCATCCATATTTCCCTTCTTCCCTGTAACTATATTCATATGGCTATGTGGTTTCTTTTCATTTCTTTATTTAACAAATGAATGTGGATCAATAACTCATTATTTCACACACACATACACACAGAGGAACAAGATTGTTTTGTAGGCATGACTATTGGTTACATGAAACCCCAAAAATATTTTTCACATTTATTGAGAATAAACACTGTAAACACAACTGAGTATTGTTGTAACATATTCTGTCTGAACAGATTCCCAAGAGTTAAGCATATTTATGCATAGACATTGTAAGCATATTTATGTGAAGTGACGTAAAACCACATAGTAAAATACCTTCACAAATTCCCGAGAGTTAAGAAAGAATGTCTATGTGGCCCCAACGAGGTTACACGAGGGGCAACCTCTCCCACCACCCTTCACAAGGCACCGTCGTGGGCAAAAATTTAATTCCTGACTACAAGATCCCGAGTTAAGGCTGCTACCACTGAGACACCTCGTGCCCATAGGTTAATTCCCTGTCCAACCTCCATCTACTGCTATAACTTCAAGCAGTCCGGCGGGCATGGAATCAACCAGATTGCTGCAGATGTTGGCCTCCTTATTCACTCCCATACATTATGTGCATGTCTACTCACCACCTCCCTCATTTTCTCCTCAACACCCCATTCAGCAACCATGTGCGCCCTAACATCTTCTGTTGGATTACAGTCGGCCCCTTTAGGGGGCTACAAAGCTTGAATGCCTGACTTGTATGTATTGGAATGCGGTCTTGCACCATTAGATAGGCTGCGGGTCTGAGATGGCATACACTCGCACAAACCATGAATTATGAGAAAGAAGGAAAACTCAAATAACGGTTTGGATGAACAGGCACTCATACATACTCGGCGGACTGGAAGAGCTAGGAGGGCCCTGTGCCGTCATCACAGTCCTGTGGATGCACGCGAGTTAACCTTATCTCGTTTAATCCTGCTCTGTGATACAGTGCCAGACCGGTAAGGTGCCAGATTCGGGTTCACTTCACGAATGCCATGTTTGTGTATTTGATCAGGCCTGTAACTTTTACAAGCAACAGTGCAGCTTTCACGTAGGGTTTCCCCTCATTACGTCTGTCACATGTTCTCAGTACGAGGCATTATACTTTACATTATATTTTCATGTCTCAGGAACACCCCGTTACGTAATGATTGGTATTTATGAAATAGCCTGTATATTAAGTGAATCCGTTATGCTCACCGATCACCAGTGCGATAATACGGGATGGGTTGCTGGGAGGATGGTTAGCAGTCCTGTTGAACTACCAGGTTGACAAAATAGACAACTCACACTCAAACTGAAAGAAAACCTATGGACAATGACACATCAGTAAAATATACTAGGTCATTCTAGTGCGTGCAAACACGTTACAGTTTATACAGACCTATTGTCCTAACGAGACTGTTTGGTTATACTATGCTAACTAGCCTGTTTCGGTGAGGGAATAATGCTCTATACATACCATATATATATATATATATATATATATATATATATATATATATATATATATATATAGAGAGAGAGAGAGAGAGAGGGAGAGAGAGAGAGAGAGAGACATATATATATATATATATATATATATATACATATATAAATATATATCTATATATAAATATATATATATATGTATATATATATATATATATATATATATATATATATATATATATATATATATATATATATATATATTGTGTCATAGCCTATGATTTCATCATCCTTTGTATAATTTTAATTTACAGTATGCTGCATTTTTGATCACGATTCGCCACGTGGTTTCCATAGTGACCAGGCTTCCGTGTTCTACCTCACTCCCCCCTTCTCCCCCTTATAGTAGAGTAAGTCATTCTTTCTGTTGTTCAGAGCAGGAGTGTCAACTCTTCGTCCTCTGTGCCTTCATTTGCGCGTCCTTCTTGCAAGTTGAATCAAGCTCTGCCGGCCCCTATATAATGAGCTCAGTCTCTGCATTAGTTGGATTTTTACAATCCACCGGTGTGAAGACAGCAGCTGAAGAGTGAGGATCTCTGGATGATCGAGCAGAGGACGGAAACCAGCGCAGTCTCAGCAGTATGGCGGCTAAGGTCGTGGGCCAGGTGAAGTGGTACCATGTCCACAAGGGGTACGGTTTCCTGACTCGCCGGGACACAGGAAGTGACGTTTTCCTTCACCGTTCTTCCATCGTGGCCCCCAACCCTTCCCACCCCGTGCCTTCTGTTGTTGCTGGTGAGGTGGTGGAGTTCCTTGTGGAAGAGGGTACCAAAGGTCCTGCAGCTACCTCTGTCACCAGCCCTGCAGGCCAGGTGGTGCGGGACTCTCCCCATGCCTTCCCCCATCGTCAGTGCAGTCGTCAACCTCCAGCTGCCTCTACTGCCTTGTTCCCTGCCTCATCTACCTCGACCATCGTCACAATGTGTGTTGAGGTAGTCAAGGCTTTCTTGGGGGGAGATATGGCAGTTCTCGCCCAGTGCCTGCCCACCATCTTCAAGGCCAATGGGCTCCCTGTCATACTGATCCCCGAGTCCTTCTCTTCTGTGGTGCAGAGGAAGCCTTGGAGGCGAGCCCTTCCACGTCAATCTGGGCCCTATGTGACCCCTGCCACTATGGTCCCACGGGTGCTACAGCTGCAGCCCTCCACTCCACCTGCAAGGCTCCAGTTGCCGGGTCGTTCCGCCTCCCGCCAGTCTGCTTCTTTGCCACCTCCCGAAGTCCCCATGGAGACTGGGGATGCGGCTCCTTTTTTGCCACATGTGGCTGATGTCTCTGCTGACCCTATTTCTCCGGTGGCTGACATTTCTGCTGACCCTGTTTCTCCTGTGGCTGACACCCCTGCTGACCCTGTTTCTCCTATGGCTGACGTCCCTGCCGACCCTGTTTCTCCTGTGGAGCCCGGCAAGGTGGACTCTCTCCCATCTGAGGGGCAGGACTCGGCGAGTCAGAAGCCTTTGCCCCTGAGTCGTTGCCTCGCCTGGTCAGACTTTGCCTCCCTCGATGGTTCAGAGCTGGATTCGTTTGTGCACTGCTTGCAGTCATACGAGGACACTGCACCAGAGATCGGCAGTGCAACGGCGTACAGCAAAAGGGAGTTCCGGAAGGCCATGCTCTTCTTTAACAAGCTGCGATGGGGGTCCCCCATAAAGCCATTACAGACACTGAGGAGGTGAGGATCCTCCGCAGCACCCTTAGGAATTTGCAACCAAAGTCAGATTCGGACTCTGCTTCCACTTCCAGTACAGTGTAGCCCTTCGTCTATCTTCCACACGTCATTTTCTTACGTCCCTTCAGTGCCTGTCTTCGTCCCTCATTCCCCTTTGTGTCCTAGTGTCTTGTTTTTTATTTGACGATTTATTTGTATACTCTGTCTTGTTTGGCCTAATGCCCTTAATAATGGGTGATGGCCATTAAGCCATAACTAAGAAGAAGAAGCATTAGTTGCCACTTAGATCTACTCCTCATTCTGTTCACATCTCTGTCCTCCCCTGTACGGTATATTATTATTTTTGTGAGTGCTCAGGAAGTCTCCAACCATCTAGCTGCTGTATAATTTGAGTATAAGTGTTATCATTTTTCTTGTACTGTATACCATAAGGCGTTGATTCGTAAGCCTGGTAAAGTTTTCACTGTCAGCCAGTATTAGTAATATTTTGTATCTGTAATAATATTCTTCCTTTAACTGAGCATTATCCGGTTTTCTTATTTTATCAGGGCTGACTTAGATAAATTTGCTCTTGCTAAATTCGTGTTAATAGAGGCTATTGCAGTTAACCATATATGTAACCTGTTTTGCCATTACATTATCCTTATGAGTCCTGAATGTTTAGTTGTTAGTTTGAGCATTAAACTTTAACTTGTAATTTTACCTAAGTCTTTTGTTTTGAACCTGGAACTTTGCGGGACAGTAGTGATTTTAGTATTCCCACTTGAAGTGTTCATTATCTCTCTCTGTTCCGTAACATAAATTTGGCGACCTCTTATCAGGATATTCAGGATATTATCATAAGGATATTGCTTGATATTTTGTGACAGTGATTTATTCATGATGTCTACTATTACTACGTTTGATGAAGCCAAAGATTTTTTGTCAAATGTGCAAACAGTGTGTGATGTAGAAAACAGAACAAAGAATGAACTTAAGCTTGTTGCTCAACAATTGGGAATTGCTGTTCGCTCTCATCATTCTAAAGATCAAATTGTTGGCATGATTAATAAAAGCTTGTTTAATGTAACTCCTCCAGATGAGCAAACGCAGATTGAAATAGCTAAGTTACAGCTAGCCCTGCAGGAGGCTCGTGCTAAGGAGGCTGAGTTTCAGGCACATGCTAAGGAGGCTGAGCCTCAGGCTCGTATTCAGGAGGCACAGGCACAGGCACAGTCTCAGGCTCGTATTCAGGAGGCACAGGCGCAGGCACAGGCTCAGGCACAAATTGAACTTGCTAGGATTCAGGCAGACCATGAGTATCGCATGAAACAAGGTGGAACTGGATCATCTAGCTCTGATGATTCTGATGTGGCTAAAAATGTTAAACTTGTCCCTCCTGTTAATGAATCTGATTTAACAAAGTATTTTCAGTTGTTTGAGAGGGTAGCTACAGGTTTTAATTGGCCCAAAAAGTATTGGCCAGTACTCCTTCAAACTGTTCTCACCGGTAAAGCTCAAGTAACTTATGCATCTTTGCCTCAGGATCAATCTGATAATTATGATGTAGTTAAGAGCTTGATTCTTAAGGCCTATGAGCTTGTTCCTGAAGCCTATAGAGTGAAATTTAGGACAACTTATAAGCAAGATAAGCAATCCCATGTTGAGTATGCAAAAATCAAAGAAGATCTGTTAGAGCAGTGGTTAAATTCTAAGAATGTAAAATCTGATTTTGATAAATTCAAGCAGATGATTTTGCTGGAGGACTTCAAAAGGTGTACTAATAAAGATGTAAGCCTATATCTTGATGAGAAAAGAATAGGTAATTTGTCTGATGCTGCAGTTTTAGCTGATCAATGTGTTCTCACTCACAAGAGACATTCTAAAGAAAAAAGGAAAGCTGAGAGTAAGTACGTTGCCTTTACTCAAAGTACAGGTAACAGGAAAGAGAATAAAGATGATGTTTCTCAGGAAGTAAATACCAGCTCCACCTCTAGATTTCAGAAAAGTAAATGTACTTATTGTAGTAAGCTTGGTCATACTACGGAGAAATGTTTCAGGAGACAGCGTGATGTGAACAAAAAGGAGTCTTTAAATATTCAGTCAATTGGTCTAGTGTCCACCCTTGAGAGTTCCCAGAATTCTTTAACCGAGTTAATTGAACCTGCTTTGAGGGGTAAATTAAAATCTCATGATGAAGCTCCTCTTTTGAGCAGTAACGTGGGTGACACTCTCAAGAGTTCATGTGCAAATTTCCTGTCTGATGGTTTTGTCAGTCCTCTGGACAGTAATGACAGGAAATCAGTTAAAATATATCGTGATACAGGTGCTTGCCAATCCCTTATGCTGACCAGTGTTCTAGGCTCTAATGTTAATTCCTCTGATGAAACTGTAATCTTACAAGGTGTAGGGAATAATTATTTCTCTGTCCCTCTGTGCAGAGTGAATTTAGAGTCTGGTTTTGTTAATGGTTCCGTTATGGTTGGGTTGGTTGAGACACTCCCAATGTCAGGGGTAACTTTCTTACTTGGAAATTATATTGGTGGAAGTCAAGTGTGTCCAGCTCCTCAGTTGTCTGGTGAACCAGTGACTACGACCCAGGATTGTGATATCCCTGATGTGTTCTCTGCATGTGCTGTCGCTAGGGCTAGGTTTAAAGTTACTGGTGACTTAGAGGATAATGATGATGATGATGTTATCCTTGCTGATACTTTTCTTGCTAATTTGGAACACTCACCAGATGAGGCAGTACCCCGAAGTGTTGATAATTTGTCTCATCAAGAGTTGGTTGAGTTGCAGGTTGCTGACCCTGAGTTGAAAGATCTAGCTAACTCTGCTTGCAGTGAGGAAGTCAGCTGGTGTTTCTACTTGTTATTATATAAAGTCAGGAGTACTTATGAGGAAGTGGAGAACCCCAACAGCATCAGCCGACTGTGAATGGGAGGTTGTACATCAAGTTGTCATCCCTCATGTTTGTAGGCAGGATATCATTAGAGTGGCTCATGATTCCAGTTTGGCAGGACACTTTGGAGTGAGGAAGACTGTGGCGGCCATTTTGAAACACTTCTACTGGCCAGGTATCTTCAGAGATGTTTCCTGGTATTGTAAGTCTTGTCACACCTGTCAAGTTGTGGGGAAGTGTAATCAGACCGAAAAGGTTGCATCTCTAGTTCCCATTCCTCCTTTTGAGACACCATTCACCCGTGTGTTGGTGGATATTGTGGGCCCTCTTCCTAAGACTTCTTCAGGATTTTCTTATGTGTTGACCCTGATTGATATGGCTACTCGTTATCCTGAAGCCATTCCACTTAGCAATATCTCAGCAAAGAACGTGGTTAAAGAAATGCTAGGGTTCTTCACCAAATTTGGTCTGCCCGAGGAGGTACAGTCAGACCGGGGAAGTAATTTCATGTCAAATGTTTTCAAGCAGTCTCTGAAAGAGTTGGGCATCACCCAGATCACGTCTTCAGCTTACCATCCCCAGACCCAAGGAGCGTTGGAGAGATATCATCAAACACTCAAATCGATGCTCAGGAAATACTGTTTGGAACATCAGAAATATTGGGATAAAGGTCTTCCATTCATTGTATTTGCCGCAAGAGAATCTCCAAATGAATCACTGTGCTTCTCACCCTTTGAACTACTGTTTGGCCATGAAGTAAGAGGACCCCTTAAGATACTCAAGGAATGCTGGCTGTCGGAGGAAGATGTTGTCAACCTGCTGGAGTATGTGGTGAAGTTCAAAGAACGGTTGTCCACTGCTTTACAGCTGGCAAGAGAGAATTTAGGAGCTGCTCAAGAGATGTTGAAGATTTGATTTGATAAGAAGTCCAGGTTATGCCACTTTCAGCCAGGAGATCAGGTTTTGATTCTGCTACCAGTGCATGGGCAACCTCTTCAAGCCAAGTTTAGTGGTCCTTATTTCATGGAGAAGAAACTCAGTGATGTCAACTATGTCATCGCCACACCAGATCGTAGAAAGAACAAGCAACTTTGTCACATCAACATGCTAAAGTTATATCACAGGCGGGACGAAAATAACCCAGTCTGCACTGTAGCTGTTCCACCTGAGTCTGCAAGTGAAGTTCTCCCACACAGTATGAGCCTGAGTGATAGTTTGGGGAAGAATCCTGATATCATGAATGATCTCCAGACTAAGCTTTCTCATCTAGCTCCCGAGGAAAGGCAGGAGTTTTCGGCATTACTGCAGGAGTACCCACAAGTGTTCTGTGCCACTCCAGGAAGAACCACTGTGTTGATGCATGATGTCGATGTTGGAGACGCAAAGCCAATTAAACTGCCTCCTTACCGTGTGAACCCAGTGAAAGTTCCTCTCATCCAGAAGGAGCTTGGCTACCTGTTGGACCACAAGATGATTGAGCCCTGTCAGAGCAAGTGGAGTTCTCCTGTCACTCTAGTCCCTAAGCCAGGTGGGTCACAGCGGCTTTGCATCGACTAAGGTCGTGTTAATTAGATAACCAAAACAGACACTTACCCTCTCCCTCGCGTGGAAGATTGCATAGACAAGATCGGAAAGGCTAGGTACATAAGTAAGTTTGATTTGTTAAAGGGATACTGGCAAGTACCTATGACTGAACGTGCTAGGGAGATCTCATGTTTTGTAACACTAGGAAAGACTTTTGCATGTTCTGTAATGCCATATGGTATGAAGAATGCACCAGCCACTTTTCAGAAGCTCATGAATGTTGTAACAGAGGGTTTGGCAGGGTGTGTTGTTTATATTGATGATGTATTAATCTTCAGTGACAACTGAAAAGATCACCTATGCCATGTCAGTAAATTTCTTGAGCGTTTGGTTCAGGCTAATCTTGTAGCTAATTTATCAAAGTGTGAGTTTGGTCAAGCTAAAGTTCAGTACCTTGGGTACGTAATTGGTGATGGACACGTTGCATCACCAGGAGCTAAGGTTCAGGTTATAAGTGATCTTCCCAGACCTAAAAGTAGGAAAGAGCTACAAAGATTTTTGGGAATGGTAGGTTATTACAGGAGATTTGTTCTTAACTTTTCAATTCTTGTATCACCACTTACAGACCTACTGAAAAAGAGAGTTAAATTTATCTGGACCGATAACTGTGAATCCTCTTTCAGTAAACTTAAAGCTATCCTATTAATTCAGCCAGTGCTCGCTACTCCAAATTTTGCTAAGCCTTTTATAATGGCTGTTGACGCAAGTGATACTGGAGCTGGGGCTGTTTTGCTGCAAGAGGATGATCAGGGTATTGAACACCCTGTATCTTATTACAGTAAGAAGTTCACTCCACCTCAAAAGAACTACTTAATTATTGAGAAAGAACTTCTGGCCTTGATTTTGGGTTTACAGCATTTTTCATTTTTTTTGTGTTCTGGTTTTAACCCCATAGTCATTTATACCGATGATAACCCACTGAAATTCCTTAGTAAGTTTAAAGATAAAAATCAGAGATTGACAAGATGGAGTCTACTTCTTCAGGAGTATTCATTAGACATACAACATGTCAAGGGGAAGGAAAATGTTATTGCACATTGCTTATCTAGACTTTAGACAGATTGTTTTAGAGTAATAAGAAATTTCCTTTGTAAATTTCTTTTTCTTTCTGGGGAGGTGTTACATAGCTTATGATTTCATCATCCTTTGTATAATTCAAATGTACAGTATGCTGCATGTTTGATCACGATTCGCCACGTGGTTTCCATAGTGACCAGGCTTCCGTGTTCTACCTCACTCCCCCTTCTCCCCCTTATAGTAGAGTAAGTCGTTCTTTCTGTTGTTCAGAGCAGGAGTGTCAACTCTTCGTCCTTTGTGCCTTCATTTGCGCGTCCTTCTTGCAAATTGAATCAAGCTCTGCTGGCCCCTATATAATGAGCTCAGTCTCTGCATTAGTTGCCACTTAGATCTACTCCTCATTCTGTTCACATCTCTGTCCTCCCCTTTACGGTATATTATTATTTTTGTGAGTGCTCAGGAAGTCTCCAACCATCTAGCTGCTGTATAATTTGAGTATAAGTGTTATTACCATTTTTCTTGTACTGTATAGCATAAGGCGTTGATTCGTAAGCCTGGTAAAGTTTTCACTGTCAGCCAGTATTAGTAATATTTTGTATCTGTAATAATATTATATCTTGCTTTAACTGAGCATTATCCGGTTTTCTCATTTTATCAGGGGTGACTTAGATAAATTTGCTCTTGCTAAATTCGTGTTAATAGAGGCTATTGCAGTTAACCATATATGTAACCTGTTTTCATTACATTATCCTTATGAGTCCTGAATGTTTAGTTGTTAGTTTGGGCATTAAACTTTAACTTGTAATTTTACCTAAGTCTTTTGTTTTGAACCTGGAACTTTGCGGGACAGCAGTGATTTTAGTATTCTCACTTGAAGTGTTCATTATCTCTCTCTGTTCCGTAACAAAATATATATATATATATATATATATATATATATATATATATATATATATATACATATAGACCTATTTGTCATCATCCTCGGCCGTTTGAGTATCCACTGCAGGATCGGCCTGTCCCAACCGAAGTGGGGACGATACAGCCAATGTATCTCTACCAAGTGGCTTAGGCTGTCTGGTAAAGACTGTATGTAGGGTGTGAAGTGCTTGTAAGTGTAATTGTAGTGTTGGAGTGGCTTTGGATGTGTGTGCAGTCTGTGAACAGGGTGTAATCGGCCCCGCAAGCCGATTGGGTGCAAGCATACTTTATAGTATGCGACACTGGTTCAACCACAGTACCCCTGATGTCCGCCAAGCAGTACGTGGCCAGGAGAACGTGCCCAAAGCTTTTTATCCTGGCAGCGCGCGAACCCTCGCTCTCCAGTGTACGAAAACGCACGCTTTACCACTGTTCCCCAGAGTCTCTCTCTCTCTCTCTCTCTCTCTCTCTCTCTATATATATATATATATATATATATATATATATATATATATATATATATATATATACAGACCAGCTTATGTCTGAACTGTCTCGTATATGAACTAATTATATATTAACCTTAACTACTAAGAATGACGCCTGATGCTACCAATACACACACTCATATAGCCTACACGTGAATGCAAAAATTCACTTCCTTGTCTCACTTGCACACACACACACACACACACACACACACACACACACACACACACAAACGTTGAAAAAACTTTATGGAATCACTGGGTGGTTTGGAAGTCTTTATCTCTATTCTTACTTTCGTAACTACAACCTACGGTAATTTTTCTTTGTGTCCCTATTTAATGAAGATAATGCAGAGTATACAATGCCGTATACAGTTCTTATACATAATGACATCTATACAGCCATACTATGTAAAATACATGGTTTTAACAGTACTCCCGAGGAAACTCCCGGAGAATACCATAGTATTCCCGATGACAGGGCGAACCAGGAACAACAGAGTTTGCCCACAAGCATGCCGACACCCCCACACGGACCCCACGGGGTAGCCGCCACCAGCCACCACCACTCCGGGCAACAACGACGCATGTCAGCCCGGGCCGTGCACCCCTGTGACATGCAGCCACCACGCCGCTGCCACCGTAGGCAAAAGACACTACCTTCGCGTGGAGGAATCACTGAGCTAGCTAGGGGTGGAATTAGAACTAAAACTCCAGACAGCGCCCCTCTGGTAGAGACGATCTATGGTCGCTCCCAAAGTGTTTCGGTAGAGACGATCAATGGTCGCTCCCGCAGTGTTCAGGTAGAGACGATCAATGGTCTCTCCCTTAGCGTTCCGGTAGAGACGATCAATGGTCGCTCCCACAGTGTCCAGGTAGAGACGATCAATGGTCGCTCCCTTAGCATTCCGGTAGAGACGATCAATGGTCGCTCCCTTAGTGTTCCGGTAGAGACGATCAATGGTCGCTCCCACAGTGTCCAGGTAGAGACGATCAATGGTCGCTCCCACAGTGTCCAGGTAGAGACGATCAATGGTCGCTCCCTTAGTGCTCCGGTAGAGACGATCAATGGTCGCTCCCACAGTGTCCAGGTAGAGACGATCAATGGTCGCTCCCTTAGTGCTCTGATAGAGACGATCAAAGGTCGCTCCCACAGTGTCCAGGTAGAGACGATCAATGGTCGCTCCCTTAGTGTCCCGGTAGAGACAATCAATGGTCGCTCCCACAGTGTCCAGGTTGAGACGATCTATGGTCACTCCCACAGTGTCCGGGTAGAGACGATCAATGGTCGCTCCCCCAGTGTCCGGGTAGAGACGATCTATGGTCGCTCCCACAGTGTCTAGGTAGAGACGATCTATGGTCGCTCCCAGGGCGTGCAAAGAAGAGGGACGTCTCCACGGCCGGAGATTGAACTCCAGGCTCCCTGTCCCAGAACATCCTGGACAGACCTCCCCGCCTCCACCGGTCTCTGTTCTTTACGCCTGGCCCTAGAGCAGACACACCTGTCGGGCCCCAGTGAAAGTCGCTGCCGCAGTCCTCCCCTGACGGCGCCTCTAGACGTTGGAGACCGCAGCCCGTCGTCTCTCTCGGCCCTCTTCAGGACACCCGGGCGAGACCTCTCCACACCCCCACGACACCGGGACCTGACACACAGGTTCCGGGACCTATTTGGCCCCAGTCCCAAGGGCCTTACGCCAGAGCCCAGTCCGGAAGCCACAGGGAGTCCCGAACACGAGAGGACGCCCTTGTGAGCCGCCCCATGCCCTCTCGGCTCGCCCCGCCGTGACGGTGCCCCTAGCTCAGCCGGATCACCAATGTCGTGCTCCTGTCTTTCTCCCCAAGAAAATACGGGTGATAATGTAACATAAGTGATTTAGGTTAAGTGTGACTCTCTCCTTGAATAAGTATTGTGCAGTGAATCTATGTAATGCATATCGGGATAAATCAGATCACAATGAGAAGTTAAAGGTCGAGAATGTGGACTAAGATCTGAGTGACTATATGTGCGAGTGCCACCCCGGATATCTATAAAGACATACTCCCATTGCCGTGAAGGAAGACTGTGAGAAAGGAATGTTAATAGTGTTCTATCTCTCCCCACACTGAAACAAGATCTATTGGCTAGCCGCGAAGTAATATTGTGAAAGTAGTATTAAGGGTATTCCATCTTTCCCCACGCTGTGAAGCGAGATTCTATGGACTATATCCGGAGGACCTTTCTGACATATATGTAATTAATAAGCCTGTGCCTAAAAAGACATACCCTCATTACGGCGAAGGAATATCGAGAAAGGAAGTACTAATAATATTCCCTCCCTCCTCACGCTACCCATAAAATCTTCTCTATTACTCGCTCTCGCTCCTAAAACTAAAGTAAGTGTAAATCAAGGATCAGAGTCATTTGCCAAAGTATCTTAACTAGCGGAAACCATATAAACTCCCCTGCAAATATCTGTCGCCTTCCAATATTACCATAACTTTCTCCTCGCCGTTTTAAGTCACTCTCTGCACCTCCCCTATCTCCTCCTAGTGAGTCACAACCCCCCCTCCCCCCCCTCCGCGCTCTGCGCGCACTTGTATTTACTGCACTCCTGATACACTAGGGTTGTTGTGTTGTCATTAGTATCAAGAAAGCAAGTATCCTGCGAGATACACATACCTAGATAAGGTTTTATATTGCTCTATATTGTGTTGTAATATCTGCTGAATTGTCCTGTGTCTGACTGTGGTAATATACGTGTACGGTGTTGCCGAGAGTTTTTGTGTCCTGCCTCTCTTTATTGCACTAGCTCCGGTCTCGAAAGAGGACCCCACTCCACGTTGGGTGAAATATGAACGAGAAGTCGAGCCTAATTCTACCCAGCATTACGCTGGTGGCCAGCGGTGGTTCTAAATCCGAGCGTAGAGGAGAGGTAAGCCAGAAATATTTGGAAAAATGGCAACTAAACCGCACGTTCAGTTACCCAAGTTTGACCCTGACCAGTATGACATACACACATATCTTGCAATAATTAAACCCTTACTAGATATTGGCTTTGAAAATGACCAACAAAAAATTGCAGTCACACTACCACTACTGGGTAAAGCCGCAGCAAACATTGCGCCGAAAATCGTCCCAGAACTCACCTGGCAGAACTTTACCAAGTTCACTGTCCAAGCCATCACCCCATCATTAGGAAAAGTGGTGGCTCTATCCAAATTGGATAGTTTTGCATATGACGGGGATTTAGATAATACCATGTTACAGGCAAGACGCCTGGTTACTGCTGCCTACCCGGAGGCAGACGAAGAAACCTGGGATCAGCATACATTTAATACTCTGCTCCGAGTACTCCCAAGTGTTGTGAAGCAACACTTTACTATCCATGACCCAACAGGGGACATGGATAGAGATATACAGCTGATACGGCACCTCCTGACCGCCTGCCCTTCTCCACAACAAATTAATGTTGTCAAGAAATTCCCCACCCGACCCCACGGCACCCCCAGCCACACCGCGTCCGCCTCTGCCCCACACCAGCCCAACCCCAATGCCTAGCCCACCCAGGGCACACCCCTCCCGTCGGCGCCCCGCCCCGCGAGAAAACCCGAACCTAATTCTGATCAACCCGTGGGAATTCACAGCCTGCAACTCCCGCTGCCCCCTTCATGACATACGGGACCAGCTTAAAGCTGCTCGCCGCAGAATCACAGCCCCGGGTTGCGTAAAGTGTCCGCCCTAGAAGGCGAGGCCCCAGGGGATGAGCTGGCGCCCGTGGACGAACCCCTTCCAGGAGATCTAGAGCAGGAACAGGAGCACGAGAGCCCTAGCCAGCTGGATTTTTGGGCCCGCCCCCGCACCAACCCACGGTGGCGGGGGCCATCACCCCTAAGTAGCGCCCCCCAGTATACCACAAGATGAAAATAAATGGTGTGAAGGCCAGACTACTAGTTGATACGGGAGCAGGCAGATCCTGCCTTTACAGCCATTATTTCTCCCGCTACAAATCACGGTTTGGCCCACTCCGCCCTACTACCACTCACCTTGTGGACGCGGGGGATGGCCCCCTGCCCATCCGTGGGGAAACTCAGGCCCTACGGGTCGACACCCACCAGCCAGTGTCCACCCAACACCCATTCATCGTTTTTGATTCCTCCTGCCGGAGTTATGACGGGTATTTAGGGCTAGACTTACTTCAAAAACTTGGAACCATGATCGACTGTTGCCACCGACAACTCCAGTTCCGCCCCCCACCCCATTCCACCCCAGCCGTTTGCACATGCACACCGCGGCCCCAGCCGGAGGACTCCCTCTCCCCCCCCAGTGCCCCCTCTCTTCCCCCCCTTCTTTGCCTCCCTCTCCCCCTCCCCCCATGCTGCCCCACCCCACTCCTGCCCCCTCCTTCCCCGCCACCATCTCCACCGCCGTTACCATCCCCTCACACCATGAGGCATGGGTGCCCCTGAACAGGCCTTCAGGTCCATCCGTTTTGTTCTCCCCCCTCCTCCCCTCCGGACCCCTTTCTGCCTGCCTTGTTTCTCCTACCTTCCTCCCTCCCCACCACACCGTCATCCGCATCGCCAATCTCGCCCCGTCCCCTCTCACCCTCCCCAAAGGGCTTATCGTCGGAGAGATGGAGGAAGCCGAGCCCTGCGCCCTGTCCCCCTCCCACCACCCCGCCCCCCTTCCCCCCATCCCTGACCATCTCTCCGACCAACAGTCAGACGCCTTACGCCGCCTCCTCCTGGAGTTCCAGGATTTGTTTGCGACAGGACCTACAGATATAGGACATACTATGTACCTGTCACACGAGATCCATACAACAGGCCCACCTATACGACAACCTTCCCGACGTAAGAACCCCCGACAGAGAGAAGAGGAGGACTGCCAGGTGCGCGAAATGGAAGAGGCAGGTGTTATCTCCCCCTCCACCAGCCCGTGGTCCTCCCCCGTCGTTCTAGTAAAAAAGAAAGACGGCACGATGCAGTTTTGCATCGACTACCGCCGCGTGAACGAAGTCACAATTAAGGATGCCACCCCTCTCCCCCGCATTGACAATTCCCCAGACTCCCTCTATGGGGCGTCTTGGTTTTCTGCCCTCGACCTCCAGTCTGGATATTGGCAGGTCCCCATCCATCCGGATCATTGAGGCAAGACGGCCTTTTCCACCAGTAATGGCTGACATTACGAATTTAATGTCCTGCCATTCGGTCTTTGCAACGCCCCTGCCACATTCTCCAGACTAATGGAATCTGTCTTGAGCGGCCTCACTTGGGAGATATGTTTAGCCTATCTTGATGACGTCATTGTTTTTAGCCAGACCTGGGCCGACCACTTGCAGCGCCTCCGTCGAGTTTTCACCTGAATTCGCCAGGCAGGCCTCAAGCTACATCCATCCAAATGTGTCCTGACCGCGAAAACTGTCTCGTTCCTAGGCCATACTATTTCCCAAGCAGGAATTTCCCCAGATCCCGACAAGCTTCGTGCCATAGCGGACATACCACCTCCGCAGGATGTCCACGGCGTCCGTGCCTTCCTGGGACTCACGTCCTACTACCGCCGCTTCGTGAAGGGGTTTGCACAGATCGCTGAGCCTCTTCACGATCTGACACAAAAAGGGGAACCTTTCCTCTGGACCGATGATCAACAAGCTGCTTTTCAACAGCTAAAAGACAAGCTTGTCTCGGCCCCCATCGTGGCCTTTCCCGACTATGCCCTCCCTTTTCGCCTCTACACGGACGTCTCCCTTAATGCGATCAGCGTCATCCTAGCCCAGGTACAGGCCGGTCGGGAACACATTATCGCATGCGCCAGCCGCACTCTGAATCTGGCCGAGAAAAAGTATGCCGCCACCAAGCGAGAATGCCTCGGCATAATCTGGGCCCTCCAATATTTCAGGGCTTATCTTTCCGGGACCCAAGTCACGATAATAACCGACCACCAATCACTCCAGTGGCTGCGACAATCGGACTCCCATAACGCCCAAATCGTCCGGTGGCGTGACACCCTAGAGGAGTTTCAGTACGAGATTTCATACAGACCCGGAAAGCTCCACACCAATGCAGATGCCCTCTCCCGCCTTCCCATCCACGCGGTCCAACCAGACCCTGACCTGCTGAAACTCTGGCACCACAGGGAACGGCCCTCCTGGATCCCAGCTCACCTGTTTCCCAAGCTGTGCCAACAGGGCGACCACCTTTTAACCCCGTCCGGGCACATTCTCTTGGCCCCTGATGCGGCACGCGACACCTACGCCAATTACACGCCCACAACAGCATCCATTTGGGCACCAAAAAATTACTACAGGTGTTCAATGACATTTACTGGGCCCCAAACCCCTCCACCCTCGCCAAGGAAATTATTCAGACTTGCCGCGCCTGTGCGCTTGGGAAAGACATTACCTGGACCGCCGAGCCGTCTGGCCATATCACTGCCCACAAGCCCTGGCAACTCCTGGCGGTCGACGTAGTAGGACCTCTCCCCCCCAAATCTGGATATAAATACGTGATCACTTTTGTCGACACGTACTCCAAATTCGTAGTAGCCTGCCCCGCTAAGGAACATCAAGCCATCGCTGTCGCCGATGCCTTACTCCGACACGTGTTCCCTTACTTTGGCATTCCCCAAGCCATCCATTCCGATAATGCCCCCGAGTTCTCCGGAAAAGTCTGGGAAGAACTGGCCAGGATTTTTGGATACGAGATCTCCCACTCCTCACCATACTGGCCCCAAGGGAACGCGGTATGTGAATGTAGCCATCGTACCCAGGTCAATCAGCTACACACCAGAATCAAGGCTACGAAAGACAACGATTGGCCGGCACACGTGAAAATCGTCCAGTGGGGCATGAATTCGTGCCCCCGGGAGAACGGAGATTCCCCCCACGAAAGGATCTTTGGCGAAACCCCCCTCCTACTACCCCTACACCATCATCTGCAACAGCCCACTTCCGCTCCCACCACAGACCCGCTGCACTTGCTAAAAGGGCGAATATACCACCTACAGAGGAGTTTAGACCTTGAACCCGACACAGCCACCAACCCCTTCAAACCGGCCGACACAGTCATTGTTGCCCAACTTCCCACCCCCCACAAGCTCGCCCCCCGTTTCACGGGCCCCCACACCATCACCAAAGTCCCCAACCCTTACCGGGTGGTCATGGACTACCACGGCACTCCCCGTACCCTCCGCAACCGGCACGTGCACCCCTTCCGCACGCCCACCTCCCCCACCCCAACCCCACACCCCCAGCCCCCTCCGACCCCCGCCCCACCATCTACAGCCGCATATGAGTGCTATGTCTCCTCACCCTCCCACTCCGCCCCCGTACTGCCTCCACCTCCCCCACCCCCGGCACCTCACCTGACACTTCCCCCGCTACCCCCCCCTCACCATCACCCCTTCCTTCCATGGCTTCCCCCTCAATCCCCACTCCCACATCTCCTGCCCACGCCACCACTCCCTCCCCCCAACCCACTACCACCCCCCCCTCTCCTACCCACCATCCGTACACCCACTCAGCCCACTTCGCGCCCCACCGCGCCCCCAAACGCAAAACAACACGCCCATCCCAGCCGCCCACTCCCACCTCTTCCGCCCACACCACCACACCCTTGCCACAACCCCCTTCCACCCCCCTTCCCCCACCCACCATCCGTACGCTCACTCCACCGATACCACGTTCCACCACGCCCGCGGCGCGCAAGACAACACGCCCACCTCCAACGCCCACTTCTCCCCCTAACCCCAACCCTCAAGACCACCACCACCCGCTCAGGCCGCCTCTCACGCCCACCCGCCCGATACTCACACACCCCTACACCACCCACCTCTCCACGACTTCACACCATAAAGCTGCACCAGGCCCAAATCCCCTCTACCTGTACTCCCCAGAGACTCAACGCCGCATTACCACGACACAAAACCCGGCCTTCACCCACACTATCCAGCATTCAGCCTCCAACCACACTGACAGCCACACCAAGCAACATGAGGATCAAGCGGGCCGTATGGGCCCCTACCCTTACCAGGAACCACCGACTCCGCGGGCCACACCACCTGTTAAACATCCTCCAGTCGACCACCGCCCCCTCCGCACTCTTCCTCACCTACGACCCAGCACAAGAGGAAAATTCCTACACTGTCGCCTGGCAGAACACACTGTGACACCTCCAGCCCGTCTACACCACGCCAAACACACTAGCGTTCCACCTCCAGCCACGGGGACGTGACTTTTTACAAGAACAGGGTGGTGAAATGCATGGCTTTAACAGTACTCCTGAGGAAACTCCCGGAGAATACCATAGTATCCCCGACGACAGGGCGAACCAGGAACAACAGAGTTTGCCCACAAGCATGCCGACACTCCCACACGGACCCCACGGGGTAGCCGCCACCAGCCACCACCACTCCGGGCAACAACGACGCATGTCAGCCCGGGCCGTGCGCCCCTGTGACATGCAGCCACCACGCCGCCGCCACCGTAGGCGAAAGACACTACCTTCGTGTGGCGGAATCACTGAGCTAGCTAGGGGTGGAGTTAGAACTAAAACTCCAGACAGCGCCCCTCTGGTAGAGACGATCTATGGTCGCTCTCAAAGTGTTTCGGTAGAGACGATCAATGGTCGCTCCCGCAGTGTTCAGGTAGAGACGATCAATGGTCACTCCCTTAGTGTTCTGGTAGAGACGATCAATGGTCGCTCCCACAGTGTCCAGGTAGAGACGATCAATGGTCGCTCCCTTAGCGTTCTGGTAGAGACGATCAATGGTCGCTCCCACAGTGTCCAGGTAGAGACGATCAATGGTCGCTCCCTTAGCGTTCCGGTAGAGACGATCAATGGTCGCTCCCGCAGTGTCCAGGTAGAGACGATCAATGGTCGCTCCCTTAGCGTTCTGGTAGAGACGATCAATGGTCGCTCCCACAGTGTCCAGGTAGAGACGATCAATGGTCGCTCCCACAGTGTCCAGGTAGAGACGATCAATGGTCACTCCCTTAGCGTTCCGGTAGAGACGATCAATGGTCACTCCCTTAGCGTTCCGGTAGAGACGATCAATGGTCGCTCCCACAGTGTCCAGGTAGAGACGATCAATGATCGCTCCCTTAACGTTCCGGTAGAGACGATCAATGGTCGCTCCCACAGTGTCCAGGTAGAGACGATCAATGGTCGCTCCCTTAGCGTTCCGGTAGAGACGATCAATGGTCGCTCCCACAGTGTCCAGGTAGAGACGATCAATGGTCGCTCCCTTAGTGCTCCGGTAGAGACGATGAATAGTCGCTCCCACAGTGTCCAGGTAGAGACGATCAATGGTCGCTCCCTTAGCGTTCCGGTAGAGACGATCAATGGTCGCTCCCACAGTGTCCAGGTAGAGACGATCAATGGTCGCTCCCTTAGTGCTCCGGTAGAGACGATGAATAGTCGCTCCCACAGTGTCCAGGTAGAGACGATCAATGGTCGCTCCCTTAGTGCTCCGGTAGAGACGATCAAGGGTCGCTTCCACAGTGTCCAGGTAGAGACGATCAATGGTCGCTCCCTTAGTGCTCCGGTAGAGACGATCAATGGTCGCTCCCACAGTGTCCAGGTAGAGACGATCAATGGTCGTTCCCTTAGTGTCCCGATAGAGACGACCAATGGTCGCTCCCACAGTGTCCAGGTAGAGACAATCAATGGTCGCTCCCACAGTGTCCAGGTAGAGACGATCAATGGTCGCTCCCACAGTGTCCAAGTAGAGACGATCTATGGTCGCTCCCAGGGCGTGCAAAGAAGAGGGACGTCTCCACGGCCGGAGATTGAACTCCAGGCTCCCTGTCCCAGAACATCCCGGACAGACCTCCCCGCCTCCCCCGGTCTCTGTTCTTTACGCCTGGCCCTAGAGCAGACACACCTGTCGGGCCCCAGTGAAAGTCGCTGCCGCAGTCCTCCCCTGACGGCGCCTCTAGATGTTGGAGACCGCAGCCCGTCGTCTCTCTCGGCCCTCCCCAGGACACCCGGGCGAGACCTCTCCACGCCCCCACGACGCCGGGACCTGACACAGAGGTTCCGGGACCTATTTGGCCCCAGTCCCAAGGGCTTTACGCCGGAGCCCAGTCCAGAAGCCACAGGGAGTCCCGGACAAGAGAGGACGCCCTTGCGAGCCGCCCCGTGCCCTCTCGGCTTGCCCTGCCTTGACGGTGCCCCTAGCTCAGCCGGATCACCAGTGTCATGCTCCTGTCTTTCTCCCCAAGAAAATACGGGTGATAATGTAACATAAGTGATTTAGGTTAAGTGTGACTCTCTCCTTGAATAAGTATTGTGCAGTGAATCTATGTAATGCATATCGGGATAAATCAGATCACAATGAGAAGTTAAAGGTCGAGAATGTGGACTAAGATCTGAGTGACTATATGTGCGAGTGCCATCCCGGATATCTATAAAGACATACCCCCATTGCCGTGAAGGAAGACTGTGAGAAAGGAATGTTAATAGTGTTCTATCTCTCCCCACGCTGAAACAAGATCTATTGGCTAGCCGCGAAGTAATATTGTGAAAGTAGTATTAAGGGTATTCCATCTTTCCCCACGCTGTGAAGCGAGATTCTATGGACTATATCCGGAGGACCTTTCTGACATATATGTAATTAATAAGCCTGTGCCTAAAAAGACATACCCCCATTACGGCGAAGGAATATCGAGAAAGGAAGTACTAATAATATTCCCTCCCTCCTCACGCTACCCATAAAATCTTCTCTATTACTCGCTCTCGCTCCTAAAACTAAAGTAAGTGTAAATCAAGGATCAGAGTCATTTGCCAAAGTATCTTAACTAGCGGAAACCATATAAACTCCCCTGCAAATATCTGTCGCCTTCCAATATTACCATAACTTTCTCCTCGCCGTTTTAAGTCACTCTCCGCACCTCCCCTATCTCCTCCTAGTGAGGCACGACCCCCCTCCGCGCTCTGCGCGCACTTGTATTTACTGCACTCCTGATACACTAGGATTGTTGTGTTGTCATTAGTATCAAGAAAGCAAGTATCCTGCGAGATACACATATCCTAGATAAGGTTTTATATTGCTCTATATTGTGTTGTAATATCTGCTGAATTGTCCTGTGTCTGACTGTGGTAATATACGTGTACGGTGTTGCCGAGAGTTTTTGTGTCCTGCCTCTCTTTATTGCACTAGCTCCGGTCTCGAAAGAGGACCCCGCTCCACGTTGGGTGAAATAGGAACGAGAAGTCGAGCCTAATTCTACCCAGCATTACACTATGACTGCTTAGTATTATATACAGCAAGATGATTAAACATGACACACTCAGAGCGAAGCCTTGAATGGTTCATAAGGACTTTGTGTATTCATGCGTGTGTTGCCTCGTGATAGTTTGAGTGGGCCGCCGTCCGGAACGGTCGCTGTACTAACCTCCGGCACTGACCCAGGTGGGCCTGAGATTATGTTTTCCGAATGTACAAGGTACTGTTATGGGCACACAAGAAGGGTGTGCTAGATCATTGTTTAGTTTGAGTATAGGGATGACTGTTGTACATTTCCAAATACTACAGAGTGCGTAAGAAAAGTAGTTGATATTTGTCAGTGCCTGGATGAAGTGTGGTCTTAAATATTTCGGGTGCAGAATGTTGATATCATCCGCCCTTGTGCTTGTGGCAGGGGGTATTGTTTTTCAGACGCAGAGCACCTTGGTGTGAAGTGAGCTGTGCCACCTGTTGTTCATTAATATGTTTGCTCGTTCTCTGTATAAGGGGATGAGTTTAGTATTGGAAGTGATATTGAAATGCGTCTTGGAAGAATATATTTGTGATCTGGCATGGTGTTTTATAAAAACTGAGAGGGATCTGTAGTGACTGAGTGTCGTTACAATTGTCTTCTAGTTTTCCGCGTTCTTTGTTCTGATTTTGTTGTTTACTTGTTGGACTTCTGTAATGGTGTCTTGTGTGTGTGGGAGGGGGGAATTATGTTTGAGTCTGTCTTTCGATGCGAGCAATCTCTAGTGCTATGTTTGTATCGTTGTCTTCTGTTTCCTCGTGGAATGTGGTGTTTGTCTGGAGAATGTATGAGAGTTACTTATTATATATATAAATATATATATATATATATTTGTCAATGCTGAATGCTGTGCTTTTGTGTGTGTGTGTGTGTGTGTGTGTGTGTGTGTGTGTGTCTTGAAATGTTGTTCCAATACGTCGGTAAGCTTAGCCCAATCTTTCTCGCGGTCTTTGTACTGTGATTGTTCTGATCAAGAACACATTCCTAAAGTCAATATGACTGGTAAGTGACCCGCAAGATAGCTGTGGTACTCTTAGCCCGGTGATGTAATGTGAAAGGGTAAGTGAACAGAATGTGATTTCTAGGAAAAAGAAGGAATGTTTTGCTTGATATATAATGTAGATGTGTTGTGAAGTGTCACCTCGCATGCTGTTGAATGGTGTTGCACTGTAGAGAAGTCGTAAGTTTCCTTGGTTGTGTACCAGTCCCCAGCAGTGATAGGTGTCAGTGGTACGAGGGGGAGCTAAGGTTTGTATTGTACTGTCATGGCCTGGGAGGTGTTTGTTTGTAGGCCTAATCAGTTTTGTCTCAGAATGATTGCATTTTTTTTGTGTGGTTTCATCTGGGAAATATGATTAAGTTGCCTTTGTTGTATGCTTGTAGAAGACAGATTACATGGATGTGATGAGCACTGTTCTACACTCATCTGTTCTCTTTGTGCAGCTGTGTGATTATATCAGTGTTTTAGGTTTTCTGTGTGTCTGAGAGCTTTATTTCTGATAGGAGTTTAATATTATTTTGTGGTTGATAAGAAAGTTTTTCACTTTGTTTTGCGTGAAGTAGAGAGCTACAACATTTAATTGTAAGGTCTTTAATTTGCTGTTGGAGGTAGTGTTCGTCCAGTATGAATCCGTGTTGAAGGTATTGTTTTTGTGTGATGGAGCCGAGTTGTGGCAGCAATTTTGTGAGTATGGGGGAATGGGGGGGAATTGATTGATGTGGTAGAAATGTTTGTTGATGAGTTGCACCTGTCACGTACTGTAGGTTTGTGCTGTAATATTGTCTTCTATTTGTGAGTGCAGTGCATGTGAGGTGAAGCCATTCTTTGAATTAGTTAAACCAGACAGATACACGTGTTTGTTTAATTCTTGTGATGTGCAGGGAGCAAACCGGGCATATGTTTCATGTACGGAGCCCAGGATTGCTCTTGATGTCTCCAGGATTTTGAAGATGATAGTGACTGTCGGAGAGTCACTTCCCCTGTGTATAAAATGGCACAGGGAGAAGTCACCACACAAAGATGGCGTCCCGGCGAGCCGACTAGTGTCTTCCCCGTGGGACAGTTAGGAATTTAATCAGTTAAATATTTAATATTTTCGATAAATGCCTGCCAGTAAGTCTGCGAAAATTAACTGTAATTACATATAGTTGAAATAAATTGTTTGTCGTAAAAGGCAATAAAATTCTTATTTTTTTGTACACATATATTACTGCTCATGACAAACACGAGGAATTCTGCACCACAATGACCGGAGAACTAATATTTGCAAAATATATACAACGATCTGCTTGATGCGACATTCACTCCTTAACCCTTAGCCGCCGAGAGCTTCCCGGCCGCCGCACACGCCTCCCTGCGAGCGATTTCCGAGGTTTTGGGAAAAATACTCTTACTTCAAACCCTTATATCTGACAAACTATAATAGCTAGAGATTCAAATGAAAGTTCATAAGACTCATCAACTCTTCCTCTTTCCAATGAAGGTATCCCGAGGTCTCTAGGTGGTCCCGTCTATGAGTAAGGATGAGTTGAAGACGAGTGGTTTTTCATGTTTTGGCGCGCTGCTCCGAGTGCACCTCTCTAGCTGCGGCTTTGGCCCAGCCGGCTAGCGTTGGCAGCACTGGCTGGAGTGGTGATTGTAACACTGCCCGTGCGCCCTTAGAAGGAATGCGGAAGATCCTACTCGTTTTTTCTACTCCTCCTTACTCACCGCCGTGAAAATGAGTCATCACCCGCTTCATGTGGCTCACCCAAGGATTTACCGCCTGCTCCATACTGCCTCTAGGCTATGCCCCGTAGGTGTGTGGGAAAGGAAGCATCTCGTCGTTTTTCTGTACTCACTTCTTCCGTGAGGAATATTTCTCCTTTACCTCGTTTTTCTGTTCTCACTTCTTCCATAAATAATCATATTTCTCCTTTACTATGACACCTAGAACTGCACTGTACATCACCATTACGCGTAATTACACTTTGACAAGTAAATGTTGTTGCTCTTTCACGCATTATCGTAGAGTATGAGGTAATTATTTGTACTATAAATCATACTGCTTTGTACTAATCAAGGTTATAGTGAAAATCATATTAATGTTTCACACAACTAACATTATTTGTACTTCACATCACAGATTCACTGATGTTCATATTTGGCATAATCTCCCTGAGTACTGAGTGAAATAATTTAGGTATAGCCAAGCAGGTATTGTTCTTTGTGGCCCGCTCACAAGTGGTTTTCTTTCAGGTAACACGTAGGCAAACGCAAAGTATTCCCAATAATTTTCAAACCAATATCCCTTAATGCGATCAGCGCCATCCTAGCCCAGGTACAGGCCGGTCGGGAACACATTATCGCATGCGCCAGCCGCACTCTGAATCTGGCCGAGAAAAATTATGCCACCACCAAGCGAGAATGCCTCGGCATAATCTGGGCCCTCCAATATTTCAGGGCTTATCTTTCCGGGACCCAAGTCACGATAATAACCGACCACCAATCACTCCAGTGGCTGCGACAATCGGACTCCCATAACGCCCAAATCGTCCGGTGGCGTGACACCCTAGAGGAGTTTCAGTACGAGATTTCATACAGACCCGGAAAGCTCCACACCAACGCAGATGCCCTCTCCCGCCTTCCCATCCACGCGGTCCAACCAGACCCTGACCTGCTGAAACTCTGGCACCACAGGGAACGGCCCTCCTGGATCCCAGCTCACCTGTTTCCCAAGCTGTGCCAACAGGGCGACCACCTTTTAACCCCGTCCGGGCACATTCTCTTGGCCCCTGATGCGGCACGCGACACCTACGCCAATTACACGCCCACAACGGCATCCATTTGGGCACCAAAAAATTACTACAGGTGTTCAATGACATTTACTGGGCCCCAAACCCCTCCACCCTCGCCAAGGAAATTATTCAGACTTGCCGCGCCTGTGCGCTTGGGAAAGACATTACCTGGACCGCCGAGCCGTCTGGCCATATCACTGCCCACAAGCCCTGGCAACTCCTGGCGGTCGACGTAGTAGGACCTCTCCCCCCCAAATCTGGATATAAATACGTGATCACTTTTGTCGACACGTACTCCAAATTCGTAGTAGCCTGCCCCGCTAAGGAACATCACGCCGTCGCTGTCGCCGATGCCTTACTCCGACACGTGTTCCCTTACTTTGGCATTCCCCAAGCCATCCATTCCGATAATGCCCCCGAGTTCTCCGGAAAAGTCTGGGAAGAACTGGCCAGGATTTTTGGATACGAGATCTCCCACTCCTCACCATACTGGCCCCAAGGGAACGCGGTATGTGAATGTAGCCATCGTACCCAGGTCAATCAGCTACACACCAGAATCAAGGCTACGAAAGACAACGATTGGCCGGCACACGTGAAAATCGTCCAGTGGGGCATGAATTCGTGCCCCCGGGAGAACGGAGATTCCCCCCACGAAAGGATCTTTGGCGAAACCCCCCTCCTACTACCCCTACACCATCATCTGCAACAGCCCACTTCCGCTCCCACCACAGACCCGCTGCACTTGCTAAAAGGGCGAATATACCACCTACAGAGGAGTTTAGACCTTGAACCCGACACAGCCACCAACCCCTTCAAACTGGGCGACACAGTCGTCGTCGCCCAACTTCCCACCCCCCACAAGCTCGCCCCCCGTTTCACGGGCCCCCACACCATCACCAAAGTCCCCAACCCTTACCAGGTGGTCGTGGACTACCACGGCACTCCCCGTACCCTCCGCAACCGGCACGTGCGCCCCTTCCGCACGCCCACCTCCCCCACCCCAACCCCACACCCCCAGCCCCCTCCGACCCCCGCCCCACCATCTACAGCCGCATATGAGTGCTATGTCTCCTCCTCACCCTCCCACTCCGCCCCCCTACTGCCTCCACCTCCCCCACCCCCGGCACCTCACCTGACACTTCCCCCGCTACCCCCCCCTCACCATCACCCCTTCCTTCCATGGCTTCCCCCTCAATCCCCACTCCCACATCTCCTGCCCACGCCACCACTCCCTCCCCCCAACCCACTAACACCCCCCCCTCTACTACCAACCATCCGTACACCCACTCAGCCCACTCCGCGCCCCACCGCGCCCCCAAACGCAAAACAACACGCCCATCCCAGCCGCCCACTCCCACTTCTTCCACCCACACCACCACACCCTCGCCACAACCCCCTTCCACCCCCTTCCCCCACCCACCATCCGTACGCTCACTCCACCGATACCACGTTCCACCATGCCCGCGGCGCGCAAGACAAAACGCCCACCTCCAACGCCCACTTCTCCCCCAACCCCAACCCTCAAGACCACCACCACCCGCTCAGGCCGCCTTTCACGCCCACCCGCCCGATACTCACACACTCCTACACCACCCACATCTCCACGACTTCACACCATAAAGCTGCACCAGGCCCAAATCCCCTCTACCTATACTCCCCAGAGACTCAACGCCGCATTACCACAACACAAAACCCGGCCTTCACCCACACTATCCAGCATTCAGCCTCGAACCACACTGACAGCCACACCAAGCAACATGAGGATCAAGCGGGCCATATGGGCCCCTACCCTTACCAGGAACCACCGACTCCGCGGGCCACACCACCTGTTAAACATCCTCCAGTCGACCACCGCCCCCTCCGCACTCTTCCTCACCTACGACCCAGCACAAGAGGAAAATTCCTACACTGTCGCCTGGCAGAACACACTGTGACACCTCCAGCCCGTCTACACCACGCCAAACACACTAGCGTTCCACCTCCAGCCACGGGGACGTGACTTTTTACAAGAACAGGGTGGTGAAATGCATGGCTTTAACAGTACTCCTGAGGAAACTCCCGGAGAATACCATAGTATCCCCGACGACAGGGCGAACCAGGAACAACAGAGTTTGCCCACAAGCATGCCGACACTCCCACACGGACCCCACGGGGTAGCCGCCACCAGCCACCACCACTCCGGGCAACAACGACGCATGTCAGCCCGGGCCGTGCGCCCCTGTGACATGCAGCCACCACGCCGCCGCCACCGTAGGCGAAAGACACTACCTTCGTGTGGCGGAATCACTGAGCTAGCTAGGGGTGGAGTTAGAACTAAAACTCCAGACAGCGCCCCTCTGGTAGAGACGATCTATGGTCGCTCTCAAAGTGTTTCGGTAGAGACGATCAATGGTCGCTCCCGCAGTGTTCAGGTAGAGACGATCAATGGTCACTCCCTTAGTGTTCCGGTAGAGACGATCAATGGTCGCTCCCACAGTGTCCAGGTAGAGACGATCAATGGTCGCTCCCTTAGAGTTCCGGTAGAGACGATCAATGGTCGCTCCCACAGTGTCCAGGTAGAGACGATCAATGGTCGCTCCCTTAGCGTTCCGGTAGAGACGATCAATGGTCGCTCCCACAGTGTCCAGGTAGAGATGATCAATGGTCGCTCCCTTAGCGTTCCGGTAGAGACGATCAATGGTTGCTCCCACAGTGTCCAGGTAGAGACGATCAATGGTCGCTCCCTTAGCGTTCCGGTAGAGACGATCAATGGTCGCTCCCACAGTGTCCAGGTAGAGACGATCAATGGTCGCTCCCTTAGCGTTCCGGTAGAGACGATCAATGGTCGCTCCCACAGTGTCCAGGTAGAGACGATCAATGGTCGCTCCCTTAGTGCTCCGGTAGAGACGATCAATGGTCGCTCCCACAGTGTCCAGGTAGAGACGATCAATGGTCGCTCCCTTAGTGTCCCGGTAGAGACGATCAATGGTCGCTCCCACAGTGTCCAGGTAGAGACAATCAATGGTCGCTCCCACAGTGTCCAGGTAGAGACGATCAATGGTCGCTCCCACAGTGTCCAGGTAGAGACGATCTATGGTCGCTCCCAGGGCGTGCAAAGAAGAGGGACGTCTCCACGGCCGGAGATTGAACTCCAGGCTCCCTGTCCCAGAACATCCCGGACAGACCTCCCCGCCTCCCCCGGTCTCTGTTCTTTACGCCTGGCCCTAGAGCAGACACACCTGTCGGGCCCCAGTGAAAGTCGCTGCCGCAGTCCTCCCCTGACGGCGCCTCTAGATGTTGGAGACCGCAGCCCGTCGTCTCTCTCGGCCCTCCCCAGGACACCCGGGCGAGACCTCTCCACGCCCCCACGACGCCGGGACCTGACACAGAGGTTCCGGGACCTATTTGGCCCCAGTCCCAAGGGCTTTACGCCGGAGCCCAGTCCAGAAGCCACAGGGAGTCCCGGACAAGAGAGGACGCCCTTGCGAGCCGCCCCGTGCCCTCTCGGCTTGCCCTGCCTTGACGGTGCCCCTAGCTCAGCCGGATCACCAGTGTCATGCTCCTGTCTTTCTCCCCAAGAAAATACGGGTGATAATGTAACATAAGTGATTTAGGTTAAGTGTGACTCTCTCCTTGAATAAGTATTGTGCAGTGAATCTATGTAATGCATATCGGGATAAATCAGATCACAATGAGAAGTTAAAGGTCGAGAATGTGGACTAAGATCTGAGTGACTATATGTGCGAGTGCCACCCCGGATATCTATAAAGACATACCCCCATTGCCGTGAAGGAAGACTGTGAGAAAGGAATGTTAA
The DNA here is from genome assembly GCF_032717465.1 of Coenobita brevimanus. Taxonomy (NCBI): domain Eukaryota; kingdom Metazoa; phylum Arthropoda; class Malacostraca; order Decapoda; family Coenobitidae; genus Coenobita; species Coenobita brevimanus. The sequence goes on from NC_137009.1 coordinate 17,744,498, forward strand.
TAGTGTTCTATCTCTCCCCACGCTGAAACAAGATCTATTGGCTAGCCGCGAAGTAATATTGTGAAAGTAGTATTAAGGGTATTCCATCTTTCCCCACGCTGTGAAGCGAGATTCTATGGACTATATCCGGAGGACCTTTCTGACATATATGTAATTAATAAGCCTGTGCCTAAAAAGACATACCCCCATTACGGCGAAGGAATATCGAGAAAGGAAGTACTAATAATATTCCCTCCCTCCTCACGCTACCCATAAAATCTTCTCTATTACTCGCTCTCGCTCCTAAAACTAAAGTAAGTGTAAATCAAGGATCAGAGTCATTTACCAAAGTATCTTAACTAGCGGAAACCATATAAACTCCCCTGCAAATATCTGTCGCCTTCCAATATTACCATAACTTTCTCCTCGCCGTTTTAAGTCACTCTCCGCACCTCCCCTATCTCCTCCTAGTGAGTCACAACCCCCCCTCCCCCCCCTCCGCGCTCTGCGCGCACTTGTATTTACTGCACTCCTGATACACTAGGATTGTTGTGTTGTCATTAGTATCAAGAAAGCAAGTGTCCTGCGAGATACACATATCCTAGATAAGGTTTTATATTGCTCTATATTGTGTTGTAATATCTGCTGAATTGTCCTGTGTCTGACTGTGATAATATACGTGTACGGTGTTGCCGAGAGTTTTTGTGTCCTGCCTCTCTTTATTGCACTAGCTCCGGTCTCGAAAGAGGACCCCGCTCCACGTTGGGTGAAATAGGAACGAGAAGTCGAGCCTAATTCTACCCAGCATTACACTATGACTGCTTAGTATTATATACAGCAAGATGATTAAACATGACACACTCAGAGCGAAGCCTTGAATGGTTCATAAGGACTTTGTGTATTCATGCGTGTGTTGCCTCGTGATAGTTTGAGTGGGCCGCCGTCCGGAACGGTCGCTGTACTAACCTCCGGCACTGACCCAGGTGGGCCTGAGATTATGTTTTCCGAATGTACAAGGTACTGTTATGGGTACACAAGAAGGGTGTGCTAGATCATTGTTTAGTTTGAGTATAGCGATGACTGTTGTACATTTCCAAATACTACAGAGTGCGTAAGAAAAGTAGTTGATATTTGTCAGTGCCTGGATGAAGTGTGGTCTTAAATATTTCGGGTGCAGAATGTTGATATCATCCGCCCTTGTGCTTGTGGCAGGGGGTATTGTTTTTCAGACGCAGAGCACCTTGGTGTGAAGTGAGCTGTGCCACCTGTTGTTCATTAATATGTTTGCTCGTTCTCTGTATAAGGGGATGAGTTTAGTATTGGAAGTGATATTGAAATGCGTCTTGGAAGAATATATTTGTGATCTGGCATGGTGTTTTATAAAACTAAGAGGGATCTGTAGTGACTGAGTGTCGTTACAATTGTCTTCTAGTTTTCCGCGTTCTTTGTTCTGATTTTGTTGTTTACTTGTTGGACTTCTGTAATGGTGTCTTGTGTGTGTGGGAGGGGGGAATTATGTTTGAGTCTGTCTTTCGATGCGAGCAATCTCTAGTGCTATGTTTGTATCGTTGTCTTCTGTTTCCTCGTGGAATGTGGTGTTTGTCTGGAGAATGTATGAGAGTTACTTATTATATATATATATATATATATATATATATATATATATATATATATATATATATATATATAAATATATATATATATATATTTGTCAATGCTGAATGCTGTGCTTTTGTGTGTGTGTGTGTGTGTGTGTGTGTGTGTGTCTTGAAATGTTGTTCCAATACGTCGGTAAGCTTAGCCCAATCTTTCTCGCGGTCTTTGTACTGTGATTGTTCTGATCAAGAACACATTCCTAAAGTCAATATGACTGGTAAGTGACCCGCAAGATAGCTGTGGTACTCTTAGCCCGGTGATGTAATGTGAAAGGGTAAGTGAACAGAATGTGATTTCTAGGAAAAAGAAGGAATGTTTTGCTTGATATATAATGTAGATGTGTTGTGAAGTGTCACCTCGCATGCTGTTGAATGGTGTTGCACTGTAGAGAAGTCGTAAGTTTCCTTGGTTGTGTACCAGTCCCCAGCAGTGATAGGTGTCAGTGGTACGAGGGGAGCTAAGGTTTGTATTGTACTGTCATGGCCTGGGAGGTGTTTGTTTGTAGGCCTAATCAGTTTTGTCTCAGAATGATTGCATTTTTTTGTGTGGTTTCATCTGGGAAATATGATTAAGTTGCCTTTGTTGTATGCTTGTAGAAGACAGATTACATGGATGTGATGAGCACTGTTCTACACTCATCTGTTCTCTTTGTGCAGCTGTGTGATTATATCAGTGTTTTAGGTTTTCTGTGTGTCTGAGAGCTTTATTTCTGATAGGAGTTTAATATTATTTTGTGGTTGATAAGAAAGTTTTTCACTTTGTTTTGGGTGAAGTAGAGAGCTACAACATTTAATTGTAAGGTCTTTAATTTGCTGTTGGAGGTAGTGTTCGTCCAGTATGAATCCGTGTTGAAGGTATTGTTTTTGTGTGATGGAGCCGAGTTGTGGCAGCAATTTTGTGAGTATGGGGGAATGGGGGGGAATTGATTGATGTGGTAGAAATGTTTGTTGATGAGTTGCACCTGTCACGTACTGTAGGTTTGTGTTGTAATATTGTCTTCTATTTGTGAGTGCAGTGCATGTGAGGTGAAGCCATTCTTTGAATTAGTTAAACCAGACAGATACACGTGTTTGTTTAATTCTTGTGATGTGCAGGGAGCAAACCGGGCATATGTTTCATGTACGGAGCCCAGGATTGCTCTTGATGTCTCCAGGATTTTGAAGATGATAGTGACTGTCGGAGAGTCACTTCCCCTGTGTATAAAATGGCACAGGGAGAAGTCACCACACAAAGATGGCGTCCCGGCGAGCCGACTAGTGTCTTCCCCGTGGGACAGTTAGGAATTTAATCAGTTAAATATTTAATATTTTCGATAAATGCCTGCCAGTAAGTCTGCGAAAATTAACTGTAATTACATATAGTTGAAATAAATTGTTTGTCGTAAAAGGCAATAAAATTCTTATTTTTTTGTACACATATATTACTGCTCATGACAAACACGAGGAATTCTGCACCACAATGACCGGAGAACTAATATTTGCAAAATATATACAACGATCTGCTTGATGCGACATTCACTCCTTAACCCTTAGCCGCCGAGAGCTTCCCGGCCGCCGCACACGCCTCCCTGCGAGCGATTTCCGAGGTTTTGGGAAAAATACTCTTACTTCAAACCCTTATATCTGACAAACTATAATAGCTAGAGATTCAAATGAAAGTTCATAAGACTCATCAACTCTTCCTCTTTCCAATGAAGGTATCCCGAGGTCTCTAGGTGGTCCCGTCTATGAGTAAGGATGAGTTGAAGACGAGTGGTTTTTCATGTTTTGGCGCGCTGCGCCGAGTGCACCTCTCTAGCTGCGGCTTTGGCCCAGCCGGCTAGCGTTGGCAGCACTGGCTGGAGTGGTGATTGTAACACTGCCCGTGCGCCCTTAGAAGGAATGCGGAAGATCCTACTCGTTTTTTCTACTCCTCCTTACTCACCGCCGTGAAAATGAGTCATCACCCGCTTCATGTGGCTCACCCAAGGATTTACCGCCTGCTCCATACTGCCTCTAGGCTATGCCCCGTAGGTGTGTGGGAAAGGAAGCATCTCGTCGTTTTTCTGTACTCACTTCTTCCGTGAGGAATATTTCTCCTTTACCTCGTTTTTCTGTTCTCACTTCTTCCATAAATAATCATATTTCTCCTTTACTATGACACCTAGAACTGCACTGTACATCACCATTACGCGTAATTACACTTTGACAAGTAAATGTTGTTGCTCTTTCACGCATTATCGTAGAGTATGAGGTAATTATTTGTACTATAAATCATACTGCTTTGTACTAATCAAGGTTATAGTGAAAATCATATTAATGTTTCACACAACTAACATTATTTGTACTTCACATCACAGATTCACTGATGTTCATATTTGGCATAATCTCCCTGAGTACTGAGTGAAATAATTTAGGTATAGCCAAGCAGGTATTGTTCTTTGTGGCCCGCTCACAAGTGGTTTTCTTTCAGGTAACACGTAGGCAAACGCAAAGTATTCCCAATAATTTTCAAACCAATATCCCTTAATGCGATCAGCGCCATCCTAGCCCAGGTACAGGCCGGTCGGGAACACATTATCGCATGCGCCAGCCGCACTCTGAATCTGGCCGAGAAAAATTATGCCACCACCAAGCGAGAATGCCTCGGCATAATCTGGGCCCTCCAATATTTCAGGGCTTATCTTTCCGGGACCCAAGTCACGATAATAACCGACCACCAATCACTCCAGTGGCTGCGACAATCGGACTCCCATAACGCCCAAATCGTCCGGTGGCGTGACACCCTAGAGGAGTTTCAGTACGAGATTTCATACAGACCCGGAAAGCTCCACACCAACGCAGATGCCCTCTCCCGCCTTCCCATCCACGCGGTCCAACCAGACCCTGACCTGCTGAAACTCTGGCACCACAGGGAACGGCCCTCCTGGATCCCAGCTCACCTGTTTCCCAAGCTGTGCCAACAGGGCGACCACCTTTTAACCCCGTCCGGGCACATTCTCTTGGCCCCTGATGCGGCACGCGACACCTACGCCAATTACACGCCCACAACGGCATCCATTTGGGCACCAAAAAATTACTACAGGTGTTCAATGACATTTACTGGGCCCCAAACCCCTCCACCCTCGCCAAGGAAATTATTCAGACTTGCCGCGCCTGTGCGCTTGGGAAAGACATTACCTGGACCGCCGAGCCGTCTGGCCATATCACTGCCCACAAGCCCTGGCAACTCCTGGCGGTCGACGTAGTAGGACCTCTCCCCCCCAAACCTGGATATAAATACGTGATCACTTTTGTCGAAACGTACTCCAAATTCGTAGTAGCCTGCCCCGCTAAGGAACATCACGCCGTCGCTGTCGCCGATGCCTTACTCCGACACGTGTTCCCTTACTTTGGCATTCCCCAAGCCATCCATTCCGATAATGCCCCCGAGTTCTCCGGAAAAGTCTGGGAAGAACTGGCCAGGATTTTTGGATACGAGATCTCCCACTCCTCACCATACTGGCCCCAAGGGAACGCGGTATGTGAATGTAGCCATCGTACCCAGGTCAATCAGCTACACACCAGAATCAAGGCTACGAAAGACAACGATTGGCTGGCAGACGTGAAAATCGTCCAGTGGGGCATGAATTCGTGCCCCCGGGAGAACGGAGATTCCCCCCACGAAAGGATCTTTGGCGAAACCCCCCTCCTACTACCCCTACACCATCATCTGCAACAGCCCACTTCCGCTCCCACCACAGACCCGCTGCACTTGCTAAAAGGGCGAATATACCACCTACAGAGGAGTTTAGACCTTGAACCCGACACAGCCACCAACCCCTTAAAACCGGGCGACACAGTCGTTGTCGCCCAACTTCCCACCCCCCACAAGCTCGCCCCCCGTTTCACGGGCCCCCACACCATCACCAAAGTCCCCAACCCTTACCAGGTGGTCGTGGACTACCACGGCACTCCCCGTACCCTCCGCAACCGGCACGTGCGCCCCTTCCGCACGCCCACCTCCCCCACCCCAACCCCACACCCCCAGCCCCCTCCGACCCCCGCCCCACCATCTACAGCCGCATATGAGTGCTATGTCTCCTCCTCACCCTCCCACTCCGCCCCCCTACTGCCTCCACCTGCCCCACCCCCGGCACCTCACCTGACACTTCCCCCGCTACCCCCCCCTCACCATCACCCCTTCCTTCCATGGCTTCCCCCTCAATCCCCACTCCCACATCTCCTGCCCACGCCACCACTCCCTCCCCCCAACCCACTACCACCCCCCCCTCTCCTACCCACCATCCGTACACCCACTCAGCCCACTCCGCGCCCCACCGCGCCCCCAAACGCAAAACAACACGCCCATCCCAGCCGCCCACTCCCACCTCTTCCGCCCACACCACCACACCCTCGCCACAACCCCCTTCCACCCCCCTTCCCCCACCCACCATCCGTACGCTCACTCCACCGATACCACGTTCCACCATGCCCACGGCGCGCAAGACAACACGCCCACCTCCAACGCCCACTTCTCCCCCAACCCCAACCCTCATGACCACCACCACCCGCTCAGGCCGCCTTTCACGCCCACCTGCCCGATACTCACACACTCCTACACCACCCACATCTCCACGACTTCACACCATAAAGCTGCACCAGGCCCAAATCCCCTCTACCTGTACTCCCCAGAGACTCAACGCCGCATTACCACGACACAAAACCCGGCCTTCACCCACACTATCCAGCATTCAGCCTCCAACCACACTGACAGCCACACCAAGCAACATGAGGATCAAGCGGGCCGTATGGGCCCCTACCCTTACCAGGAACCACCGACTCCGCGGGCCACACCACCTGTTAAACATCCTCCAGTCGACCACCGCCCCCTCCGCACTCTTCCTCACCTACGACCCAGCACAAGAGGAAAATTCCTACACTGTCGCCTGGCAGAACACACTGTGACACCTCCAGCCTGTCTACACCACGCCAAACACACTAGCGTTCCACCTCCAGCCACGGGGACGTGACTTTTTACAAGAACAGGGTGGTGAAATGCATGGCTTTAACAGTACTCCTGAGGAAACTCCCGGAGAATACCATAGTATCCCCGACGACAGGGCGAACCAGGAACAACAGAGTTTGCCCACAAGCATGCCGACACTCCCACACGGACCCCACGGGGTAGCCGCCACCAGCCACCACCACTCCGGGCAACAACGACGCATGTCAGCCCGGGCCGTGCGCCGCTGTGACATGCAGCCACCACGCCGCTGCCACCGAAGGTGAAAGACACTACCTTCGTGTGGCAGAATCACTGAGCTAGCTAGGGGTGGAGTTAGAACTAAAACTCCAGACAGCGCCCCTCTGGTAGAGACGATCTATGGTCGCTCTCAAAGTGTTTCGGTAGAGATGATCAATGGTCGCTCCCGCAGTGTTCAGGTAGAGACGATCAATGGTCACTCCCTTAGTGTTCCGGTAGAGACGATCAATGGTCGCTCCCACAGTGTCCAGGTAGAGACGATCAATGGTCGCTCCCTTAGCGTTCCGGTAGAGACGATCAATGGTCGCTCCCACAGTGTCCAGGTAGAGACGATCAATGGTCGCTCCCTTAGCGTTCCGGTAGAGACGATCAATGGTCGCTCCCACAGTGTCCAGGTAGAGACGATCAATGGTCGCTCCCTTAGTGCTCCGGTAGAGACGATCAATGGTCGCTCCCACAGTGTCCAGGTAGAGACGATCAATGGTCGCTCCCTTAGTGCTCCGGTAGAGACGATCAATGGTCGCTCCCACAGTGTCCAGGTAGAGACGATCAATGGTCGCTCCCTTAGTGTCCCGGTAGAGACGATCAATGGTCGCTCCCACAGTGTCCAGGTAGAGACAATCAATGGTCGCTCCCACAGTGTCCAGGTAGAGACGATCAATGGTCGCTCCCACAGTGTCCAGGTAGAGACGATCTATGGTCGCTCCCAGGGCGTGCAAAGAAGAGGGACGTCTCCACGGCCGGAGATTGAACTCCAGGCTCCCTGTCCCAGAACATCCCGGACAGACCTCCCCGCCTCCCCGGTCTCTGTTCTTTACGCCTGGCCCTAGAGCAGACACACCTGTCGGGCCCCAGTGAAAGTCGCTGCCGCAGTCCTCCCCTGACGGCGCCTCTAGATGTTGGAGACTGCAGCCCGTCGTCTCTCTCGGCCCTCCCCAGGACACCCGGGCGAGACCTCTCCACCCCCACGACGCCGGGACCTGACACAGAGGTTCCGGGACCTATTTGGCCCCAGTCCCAAGGGCTTTACGCCGGAGCCCAGTCCAGAAGCCACAGGGAGTCCCGGACAAGAGAGGACGCCCTTGCGAGCCGCCCCGTGCCCTCTCGGCTTGCCCTGCCTTGACGGTGCCCCTAGCTCAGCCGGATCACCAGTGTCATGCTCCTGTCTTTCTCCCCAAGAAAATACGGGTGATAATGTAACATAAGTGATTTAGGTTAAGTGTGACTCTCTCCTTGAATAAGTATTGTGCAGTGAATCTATGTAATGCATATCGGGATAAATCAGATCACAATGAGAAGTTAAAGGTCGAGAATGTGGACTAAGATCTGAGTGACTATATGTGCGAGTGCCACCCCGGATATCTATAAAGACATACCCCCATTGCCGTGAAGGAAGACTGTGAGAAAGGAATGTTAATAGTGTTCTATCTCTCCCCACGCTGAAACAAGATCTATTGGCTAGCCGCGAAGTAATATTGTGAAAGTAGTATTAAGGGTATTCCATCTTTCCCCACGCTGTGAAGCGAGATTCTATGGACTATATCCGGAGGACCTTTCTGACATATATGTAATTAATAAGCCTGTGCCTAAAAAGACATACCCCCATTACGGCGAAGGAATATCGAGAAAGGAAGTACTAATAATATTCCCTCCCTCCTCACGCTACCCATAAAATCTTCTCTATTACTCGCTCTCGCTCCTAAAACTAAAGTAAGTGTAAATCAAGGATCAGAGTCATTTACCAAAGTATCTTAACTAGCGGAAACCATATAAACTCCCCTGCAAATATCTGTCGCCTTCCAATATTACCATAACTTTCTCCTCGCCGTTTTAAGTCACTCTCCGCACCTCCCCTATCTCCTCCTAGTGAGTCACAACCCCCCCCCCCCTCCGCGCTCTGCGCGCACTTGTATTTACTGCACTCCTGATACACTAGGATTGTTGTGTTGTCATTAGTATCAAGAAAGCAAGTATCCTGCGAGATACACATATCCTAGATAAGGTTTTATATTGCTCTATATTGTGTTGTAATATCTGCTGAATTGTCCTGTGTCTGACTGTGATAATATACGTGTACGGTGTTGCCGAGAGTTTTTGTGTCCTGCCTCTCTTTATTGCACTAGCTCCGGTCTCGAAAGAGGACCCCGCTCCACGTTGGGTGAAATAGGAACGAGAAGTCGAGCCTAATTCTACCCAGCATTACACTATGACTGCTTAGTATTATATACAGCAAGATGATTAAACATGACACACTCAGAGCGAAGCCTTGAATGGTTCATAAGGACTTTGTGTATTCATGCGTGTGTTGCCTCGTGATAGTTTGAGTGGGCCGCCGTCCGGAACGGTCGCTGTACTAACCTCCGGCACTGACCCAGGTGGGCCTGAGATTATGTTTTCCGAATGTACAAGGTACTGTTATGGGTACACAAGAAGGGTGTGCTAGATCATTGTTTAGTTTGAGTATAGCGATGACTGTTGTACATTTCCAAATACTACAGAGTGCGTAAGAAAAGTAGTTGATATTTGTCAGTGCCTGGATGAAGTGTGGTCTTAAATATTTCGGGTGCAGAATGTTGATATCATCCGCCCTTGTGCTTGTGGCAGGGGGTATTGTTTTTCAGACGCAGAGCACCTTGGTGTGAAGTGAGCTGTGCCACCTGTTGTTCATTAATATGTTTGCTCGTTCTCTGTATAAGGGGATGAGTTTAGTATTGGAAGTGATATTGAAATGCGTCTTGGAAGAATATATTTGTGATCTGGCATGGTGTTTTATATAAACTGAGAGGGATCTGTAGTGACTGAGTGTCGTTACAATTGTCTTCTAGTTTTCCGCGTTCTTTGTTCTGATTTTGTTGTTTACTTGTTGGACTTCTGTAATGGTGTCTTGTGTGTGTGGGAGGGGGGAATTATGTTTGAGTCTGTCTTTCGATGCGAGCAATCTCTAGTGCTATGTTTGTATCGTTGTCTTCTGTTTCCTCGTGGAATGTGGTGTTTGTCTGGAGAATGTATGAGAGTTACTTATTATATATATATATATATATATATATATATATATATATATATATATATATATATATATATATATATATATATATATATATATATTTGTCAATGCTCAATGCTGTGCTTTTGTGTGTGTGTGTGTGTGTGTGTGTGTGTGTGTGTGTCTTGAAATGTTGTTCCAATACGTCGGTAAGCTTAGCCCAATCTTTCTCGCGGTCTTTGTACTGTGATTGTTCTGATCAAGAACACATTCCTAAAGTCAATATGACTGGTAAGTGACCCACAAGATAGCTGTGGTACTCTTAGCCCGGTGATGTAATGTGAAAGGGTAAGTGAACAGAATGTGAATTCTAGGAAAAAGAAGGAATGTTTTGCTTGATATATAATGTAGATGTGTTGTGAAGTGTCACCTCGCATGCTGTTGAATGGTGTTGCACTGTAGAGAAGTCGTAAGTTTCCTTGGTTGTGTACCAGTCCCCAGCAGTGATAGGTGTCAGTGGTACGAGGGGAGCTAAGGTTTGTATTGTACTGTCATGGCCTGGGAGGTGTTTGTTTGTAGGCCTAATCAGTTTTGTCTCAGAATGATTGCTTTTTTTGTGTGTGGTTTCATCTGGGAAATATGATTAAGTTGCCTTTGTTGTATGCTTGTAGAAGACAGATTACATGGATGTGATGAGCACTGTTCTACACTCATCTGTTCTCTTTGTGCAGCTGTGTGATTATATCAGTGTTTTAGGTTTTCTGTGTGTCTGAGAGCTTTATTTCTGATAGGAGTTTAATATTATTTTGTGGTTGATAAGAAAGTTTTTCACTTTGTTTTGGGTGAAGTAGAGAGCTACAACATTTAATTGTAAGGTCTTTAATTTGCTGTTGGAGGTAGTGTTCGTCCAGTATGAATCCGTGTTGAAGGTATTGTTTTTGTGTGATGGAGCCGAGTTGTGGCAGCAATTTTGTGAGTATGGGGGAATGGGGGGGAATTGATTGATGTGGTAGAAATGTTTGTTGATGAGTTGCACCTGTCACGTACTGTAGGTTTGTGCTGTAATATTGTCTTCTATTTGTGAGTGCAGTGCATGTGAGGTGAAGCCATTCTTTGAATTAGTTAAACCAGACAGATACACGTGTTTGTTTAATTCTTGTGATGTGCAGGGAGCAAACCGGGCATATGTTTCATGTACGGAGCCCAGGATTGCTCTTGATGTCTCCAGGATTTTGAAGATGATAGTGACTGTCGGAGAGTCACTTCCCCTGTGTATAAAATGGCACAGGGAGAAGTCACCACACAAAGATGGCGTCCCGGCGAGCCGACTAGTGTCTTCCCCGTGGGACAGTTAGGAATTTAATCAGTTAAATATTTAATATTTTCGATAAATGCCTGCCAGTAAGTCTGCGAAAATTAACTGTAATTACATATAGTTGAAATAAATTGTTTGTCGTAAAAGGCAATAAAATTCTTATTTTTTGTACACATATATTACTGCTCATGACAAACACGAGGAATTCTGCACCACAATGACCGGAGAACTAATATTTGCAAAATATATACAACGATCTGCTTGATGCGACATTCACTCCTTAACCCTTAGCCGCCGAGAGCTTCCCGGCCGCCGCACACGCCTCCCTGCGAGCGATTTCCGAGGTTTTGGGAAAAATACTCTTACTTCAAACCCTTATATCTGACAAACTATAATAGCTAGAGATTCAAATGAAAGTTCATAAGACTCATCAACTCTTCCTCTTTCCAATGAAGGTATCCCGAGGTCTCTAGGTGGTCCCGTCTATGAGTAAGGATGAGTTGAAGACGAGTGGTTTTTCATGTTTTGGCGCGCTGCTCCGAGTGCACCTCTCTAGCTGCGGCTTTGGCCCAGCCGGCTAGCGTTGGCAGCACTGGCTGGAGTGGTGATTGTAACACTGCCCGTGCGCCCTTAGAAGGAATGCGGAAGATCCTACTCGTTTTTTCTACTCCTCCTTACTCACCGCCGTGAAAATGAGTCATCACCCGCTTCATGTGGCTCACCCAAGGATTTACCGCCTGCTCCATACTGCCTCTAGGCTATGCCCCGTAGGTGTGTGGGAAAGGAAGCATCTCGTCGTTTTTCTGTACTCACTTCTTCCGTGAGGAATATTTCTCCTTTACCTCGTTTTTCTGTTCTCACTTCTTCCATAAATAATCATATTTCTCCTTTACTATGACACCTAGAACTGCACTGTACATCACCATTACGCGTAATTACACTTTGACAAGTAAATGTTGTTGCTCTTTCACGCATTATCGTAGAGTATGAGGTAATTATTTGTACTATAAATCATACTGCTTTGTACTAATCAAGGTTATAGTGAAAATCATATTAATGTTTCACACAACTAACATTATTTGTACTTCACATCACAGATTCACTGATGTTCATATTTGGCATAATCTCCCTGAGTACTGAGTGAAATAATTTAGGTATAGCCAAGCAGGTATTGTTCTTTGTGGCCCGCTCACAAGTGGTTTTCTTTCAGGTAACACGTAGGCAAACGCAAAGTATTCCCAATAATTTTCAAACCAATATCCCTTAATGCGATCAGCGCCATCCTAGCCCAGGTACAGGCCGGTCGGGAACACATTATCACATGCGCAAGCCGCACTCTGAATCTGGCCGAGAAAAATTATGCCACCACCAAGCGAGAATGCCTCGGCATAATCTGGGCCCTCCAATATTTCAGGGCTTATCTTTCCGGGACCCAAGTCACGATAATAACCGACCACCAATCACTCCAGTGGCTGCGACAATCGGACTCCCATAACGCCCAAATCGTCCGGTGGCGTGACACCCTAGAGGAGTTTCAGTACGAGATTTCATACAGACCCGGAAAGCTCCACACCAACGCAGATGCCCTCTCCCGCCTTCCCATCCACGCGGTCCAACCAGACCCTGACCTGCTGAAACTCTGGCACCACAGGGAACGGCCCTCCTGGATCCCAGCTCACCTGTTTCCCAAGCTGTGCCAACAGGGCGACCACCTTTTAACCCCGTCCGGGCACATTCTCTTGGCCCCTGATGCGGCACGCGACACCTACGCCAATTACACGCCCACAACGGCATCCATTTGGGCACCAAAAAATTACTACAGGTGTTCAATGACATTTACTGGGCCCCAAACCCCTCCACCCTCGCCAAGGAAATTATTCAGACTTGCCGCGCCTGTGCGCTTGGGAAAGACATTACCTGGACCGCCGAGCCGTCTGGCCATATCACTGCCCACAAGCCCTGGCAACTCCTGGCGGTCGACGTAGTAGGACCTCTCCCCCCCAAACCTGGATATAAATACGTGATCACTTTTGTCGAAACGTACTCCAAATTCGTAGTAGCCTGCCCCGCTAAGGAACATCACGCCGTCGCTGTCGCCGATGCCTTACTCCGACACGTGTTCCCTTACTTTGGCATTCCCCAAGCCATCCATTCCGATAATGCCCCCGAGTTCTCCGGAAAAGTCTGGGAAGAACTGGCCAGGATTTTTGGATACGAGATCTCCCACTCCTCACCATACTGGCCCCAAGGGAACGCGGTATGTGAATGTAGCCATCGTACCCAGGTCAATCAGCTACACACCAGAATCAAGGCTACGAAAGACAACGATTGGCTGGCAGACGTGAAAATCGTCCAGTGGGGCATGAATTCGTGCCCCCGGGAGAACGGAGATTCCCCCCACGAAAGGATCTTTGGCGAAACCCCCCTCCTACTACCCCTACACCATCATCTGCAACAGCCCACTTCCGCTCCCACCACAGACCCGCTGCACTTGCTAAAAGGGCGAATATACCACCTACAGAGGAGTTTAGACCTTGAACCCGACACAGCCACCAACCCCTTAAAACCGGGCGACACAGTCGTTGTCGCCCAACTTCCCACCCCCCACAAGCTCGCCCCCTGTTTCACGGGCCCCAACACCATCACCAAAGTCCCCAACCCTTACCAAGTGGTCGTGGACTACCACGGCACTCCCCGTACCCTCCGCAACCGGCACGTGCGCCCCTTCCGCACGCCCACCTCCCCCACCCCAACCCCACACCCCCAGCCCCCTCCGACCCCCGCCCCACCATCTACAGCCGCATATGAGTGCTATGTCTCCTCCTCACCCTCCCACTCCGCCCCCCTACTGCCTCCACCTGCCCCACCCCCCGCACCTTACCTGACACTTCCCCCGCTACCCCCCCCTCACCATCACCCCTTCCTTCCATGGCTTCCCCCTCAATCCCCACTCCCACATCTCCTGCCCACGCCACCACTCCCTCCCCCCAACCCACTAACACCCCCCCCTCTACTACCAACCATCCGTACACCCACTCAGCCCACTCCGCGCCCCACCGCGCCCCCAAACGCAAAACAACACGCCCATCCCAGCCGCCCACTCCCACTTCTTCCACCCACACCACCACACCCTCGCCACAACCCCCTTCCACCCCCTTCCCCCACCCACCATCCGTACGCTCACTCCACCGATACCACGTTCCACCATGCCCGCGGCGCGCAAGACAAAACGCCCACCTCCAACGCCCACTTCTCCCCCAACCCCAACCCTCAAGACCACCACCACCCGCTCAGGCCGCCTTTCACGCCCACCCGCCCGATACTCACACACTCCTACACCACCCACATCTCCACGACTTCACACCATAAAGCTGCACCAGGCCCAAATCCCCTCTACCTATACTCCCCAGAGACTCAACGCCGCATTACCACAACACAAAACCCGGCCTTCACCCACACTATCCAGCATTCAGCCTCGAACCACACTGACAGCCACACCAAGCAACATGAGGATCAAGCGGGCCATATGGGCCCCTACCCTTACCAGGAACCACCGACTCTGCGGGCCACACCACCTGTTAAACATCCTCCAGTCGACCAGCGCCCCCTCCGCACTCTTCCTCACCTACGACCCAGCACAAGAGGAAAATTCCTACACTGTCGCCTGGCAGAACACACTGTGACACCTCCAGCCTGTCTACACCACGCCAAACACACTAGTGTTCCACCTCCAGCCACGGGGACGTGACTTTTTACAAGAATAGAGTGGTGAAATGCATGGCTTTAACAGTACTCCTGAGGAAAATCCCGGAGAATACCATAGTATCCCCGACGACAGGGCGAACCAGGAACAACAGAGTTTGCCCACAAGCATGCCGACACTCCCACACGGACCCCACGGGGTAGCCGCCACCAGCCACCACCACTCCGGGCAACAACGACGCATGTCAGCCCGGGCCGTGCGCCGCTGTGACATGCAGCCACCACGCCGCTGCCACCGAAGGTGAAAGACACTACCTTCGTGTGGCAGAATCACTGAGCTAGCTAGGGGTGGAGTTAGAACTAAAACTCCAGACAGCGCCCCTCTGGTAGAGACGATCTATGGTCGCTCTCAAAGTGTTTCGGTAGAGATGATCAATGGTCGCTCCCGCAGTGTTCAGGTAGAGACGATCAATGGTCACTCCCTTAGTGTTCCGGTAGAGACGATCAATGGTCGCTCCCACAGTGTCCAGGTAGAGACGATCAATGGTCGCTCCCTTAGCGTTCCGGTAGAGACGATCAATGGTCGCTCCCACAGTGTCCAGGTAGAGACGATCAATGGTCGCTCCCTTAGCGTTCCGGTAGAGACGATCAATGGTCGCTCCCACAGTGTCCAGGTAGAGACGATCAATGGTCGCTCCCTTAGTGCTCCGGTAGAGACGATCAATGGTCGCTCCCACAGTGTCCAGGTAGAGACGATCAATGGTCGCTCCCTTAGTGCTCCGGTAGAGACGATCAATGGTCGCTCCCACAGTGTCCAGGTAGAGACGATCAATGGTCGCTCCCTTAGTGTCCCGGTAGAGACGATCAATGGTCGCTCCCACAGTGTCCAGGTAGAGACAATCAATGGTCGCTCCCACAGTGTCCAGGTAGAGACGATCAATGGTCGCTCCCACAGTGTCCAGGTAGAGACGATCTATGGTCGCTCCCAGGGCGTGCAAAGAAGAGGGACGTCTCCACGGCCGGAGATTGAACTCCAGGCTCCCTGTCCCAGAACATCCCGGACAGACCTCCCCGCCTCCCCCGGTCTCTGTTCTTTACGCCTGGCCCTAGAGCAGACACACCTGTCGGGCCCCAGTGAAAGTCGCTGCCGCAGTCCTCCCCTGACGGCGCCTCTAGATGTTGGAGACTGCAGCCCGTCGTCTCTCTCGGCCCTCCCCAGGACACCCGGGCGAGACCTCTCCACCCCCCCACGACGCCGGGACCTGACACAGAGGTTCCGGGACCTATTTGGCCCCAGTCCCAAGGGCTTTACGCCGGAGCCCAGTCCAGAAGCCACAGGGAGTCCCGGACAAGAGAGGACGCCCTTGCGAGCCGCCCCGTGCCCTCTCGGCTTGCCCTGCCTTGACGGTGCCCCTAGCTCAGCCGGATCACCAGTGTCATGCTCCTGTCTTTCTCCCCAAGAAAATACGGGTGATAATGTAACATAAGTGATTTAGGTTAAGTGTGACTCTCTCCTTGAATAAGTATTGTGCAGTGAATCTATGTAATGCATATCGGGATAAATCAGATCACAATGAGAAGTTAAAGGTCGAGAATGTGGACTAAGATCTGAGTGACTATATGTGCGAGTGCCACCCCGGATATCTATAAAGACATACCCCCATTGCCGTGAAGGAAGACTGTGAGAAAGGAATGTTAATAGTGTTCTATCTCTCCCCACGCTGAAACAAGATCTATTGGCTAGCCGCGAAGTAATATTGTGAAAGTAGTATTAAGGGTATTCCATCTTTCCCCACGCTGTGAAGCGAGATTCTATGGACTATATCCGGAGGACCTTTCTGACATATATGTAATTAATAAGCCTGTGCCTAAAAAGACATACCCCCATTACGGCGAAGGAATATCGAGAAAGGAAGTACTAATAATATTCCCTCCCTCCTCACGCTACCCATAAAATCTTCTCTATTACTCGCTCTCGCTCCTAAAACTAAAGTAAGTGTAAATCAAGGATCAGAGTCATTTACCAAAGTATCTTAACTAGCGGAAACCATATAAACTCCCCTGCAAATATCTGTCGCCTTCCAATATTACCATAACTTTCTCCTCGCCGTTTTAAGTCACTCTCCGCACCTCCCCTATCTCCTCCTAGTGAGGCACGACCCCCCCTCCGCGCTCTGCGCGCACTTGTATTTACTGCACTCCTGATACACTAGGATTGTTGTGTTGTCATTAGTATCAAGAAAGCAAGTATCCTGCGAGATACACATATCCTAGATAAGGTTTTATATTGCTCTATATTGTGTTGTAATATCTGCTGAATTGTCCTGTGTCTGACTGTGGTAATATACGTGTACGGTGTTGCCGAGAGTTTTTGTGTCCTGCCTCTCTTTATTGCACTAGCTCCGGTCTCGAAAGAGGACCCCGCTCCACGTTGGGTGAAATAGGAACGAGAAGTCGAGCCTAATTCTACCCAGCATTACACTATGACTGCTTAGTATTATATACAGCAAGATGATTAAACATGACACACTCAGAGCGAAGCCTTGAATGGTTCATAAGGACTTTGTGTATTCATGCGTGTGTTGCCTCGTGATAGTTTGAGTGGGCCGCCGTCCGGAACGGTCGCTGTACTAACCTCCGGCACTGACCCAGGTGGGCCTGAGATTATGTTTTCCGAATGTACAAGGTACTGTTATGGGTACACAAGAAGGGTGTGCTAGATCATTGTTTAGTTTGAGTATAGCGATGACTGTTGTACATTTCCAAATACTACAGAGTGCGTAAGAAAAGTAGTTGATATTTGTCAGTGCCTGGATGAAGTGTGGTCTTAAATATTTCGGGTGCAGAATGTTGATATCATCCGCCCTTGTGCTTGTGGCAGGGGGTATTGTTTTTCAGACGCAGAGCACCTTGGTGTGAAGTGAGCTGTGCCACCTGTTGTTCATTAATATGTTTGCTCGTTCTCTGTATAAGGGGATGAGTTTAGTATTGGAAGTGATATTGAAATGCGTCTTGGAAGAATATATTTGTGATCTGGCATGGTGTTTTATATAAACTGAGAGGGATCTGTAGTGACTGAGTGTCGTTACAATTGTCTTCTAGTTTTCCGCGTTCTTTGTTCTGATTTTGTTGTTTACTTGTTGGACTTCTGTAATGGTGTCTTGTGTGTGTGGGAGGGGGGAATTATGTTTGAGTCTGTCTTTCGATGCGAGCAATCTCTAGTGCTATGTTTGTATCGTTGTCTTCTGTTTCCTCGTGGAATGTGGTGTTTGTCTGGAGAATGTATGAGAGTTACTTATTATATATATATATATATATATATATATATATATATATATATATATATATATATATATATATATATATATATATATATATATATATATATATATATATATATATATATTTGTCAATGCTGAATGCTGTGCTTTTGTGTGTGTGTGTGTGTGTGTGTGTGTGTGTGTGTGTGTGTGTGTGTGTGTCTTGAAATGTTGTTCCAATACGTCGGTAAGCTTAGCCCAATCTTTCTCGCGGTCTTTGTACTGTGATTGTTCTGATCAAGAACACATTCCTAAAGTCAATATGACTGGTAAGTGACCCACAAGATAGCTGTGGTACTCTTAGCCCGGTGATGTAATGTGAAAGGGTAAGTGAACAGAATGTGAATTCTAGGAAAAAGAAGGAATGTTTTGCTTGATATATAATGTAGATGTGTTGTGAAGTGTCACCTCGCATGCTGTTGAATGGTGTTGCACTGTAGAGAAGTCGTAAGTTTCCTTGGTTGTGTACCAGTCCCCAGCAGTGATAGGTGTCAGTGGTACGAGGGGGAGCTAAGGTTTGTATTGTACTGTCATGGCCTGGGAGGTGTTTGTTTGTAGGCCTAATCAGTTTTGTCTCAGAATGATTGCATTTTTTTTGTGTGGTTTCATCTGGGAAATATGATTAAGTTGCCTTTGTTGTATGCTTGTAGAAGACAGATTACATGGATGTGATGAGCACTGTTCTACACTCATCTGTTCTCTTTGTGCAGCTGTGTGATTATATCAGTGTTTTAGGTTTTCTGTGTGTCTGAGAGCTTTATTTCTGATAGGAGTTTAATATTATTTTGTGGTTGATAAGAAAGTTTTTCACTTTGTTTTGGGTGAAGTAGAGAGCTACAACATTTAATTGTAAGGTCTTTAATTTGCTGTTGGAGGTAGTGTTCGTCCAGTATGAATCCGTGTTGAAGGTATTGTTTTTGTGTGATGGAGCCGAGTTGTGGCAGCAATTTTGTGAGTATGGGGGAATGGGGGGGAATTGATTGATGTGGTAGAAATGTTTGTTGATGAGTTGCACCTGTCACGTACTGTAGGTTTGTGTTGTAATATTGTCTTCTATTTGTGAGTGCAGTGCATGTGAGGTGAAGCCATTCTTTGAATTAGTTAAACCAGACAGATACACGTGTTTGTTTAATTCTTGTGATGTGCAGGGAGCAAACCGGGCATATGTTTCATGTACGGAGCCCAGGATTGCTCTTGATGTCTCCAGGATTTTGAAGATGATAGTGACTGTCGGAGAGTCACTTCCCCTGTGTATAAAATGGCACAGGGAGAAGTCACCACACAAAGATGGCGTCCCGGCGAGCCGACTAGTGTCTTCCCCGTGGGACAGTTAGGAATTTAATCAGTTAAATATTTAATATTTTCGATAAATGCCTGCCAGTAAGTCTGCGAAAATTAACTGTAATTACATATAGTTGAAATAAATTGTTTGTCGTAAAAGGCAATAAAATTCTTATTTTTTTGTACACATATATTACTGCTCATGACAAACACGAGGAATTCTGCACCACAATGACCGGAGAACTAATATTTGCAAAATATATACAACGATCTGCTTGATGCGACATTCACTCCTTAACCCTTAGCCGCCGAGAGCTTCCCGGCCGCCGCACACGCCTCCCTGCGAGCGATTTCCGAGGTTTTGGGAAAAATACTCTTACTTCAAACCCTTATATCTGACAAACTATAATAGCTAGAGATTCAAATGAAAGTTCATAAGACTCATCAACTCTTCCTCTTTCCAATGAAGGTATCCCGAGGTCTCTAGGTGGTCCCGTCTATGAGTAAGGATGAGTTGAAGACGAGTGGTTTTTCATGTTTTGGCGCGCTGCTCCGAGTGCACCCCTCTAGCTGCGGCTTTGGCCCAGCCGGCTAGCGTTGGCAGCACTGGCTGGAGTGGTGATTGTAACACTGCCCGTGCGCCCTTAGAAGGAATGCGGAAGATCCTACTCGTTTTTTCTACTCCTCCTTACTCACCGCCGTGAAAATGAGTCATCACCCGCTTCATGTGGCTCACCCAAGGATTTACCGCCTGCTCCATACTGCCTCTAGGCTATGCCCCGTAGGTGTGTGGGAAAGGAAGCATCTCGTCGTTTTTCTGTACTCACTTCTTCCGTGAGGAATATTTCTCCTTTACCTCGTTTTTCTGTTCTCACTTCTTCCATAAATAATCATATTTCTCCTTTACTATGACACCTAGAACTGCACTGTACATCACCATTACGCGTAATTACACTTTGACAAGTAAATGTTGTTGCTCTTTCACGCATTATCGTAGAGTATGAGGTAATTATTTGTACTATAAATCATACTGCTTTGTACTAATCAAGGTTATAGTGAAAATCATATTAATGTTTCACACAACTAACATTATTTGTACTTCACATCACAGATTCACTGATGTTCATATTTGGCATAATCTCCCTGAGTACTGAGTGAAATAATTTAGGTATAGCCAAGCAGGTATTGTTCTTTGTGGCCCGCTCACAAGTGGTTTTCTTTCAGGTAACACGTAGGCAAACGCAAAGTATTCCCAATAATTTTCAAACCAATATCCAATACACAGTATCAATTTCTGTATTGCATTAATGTAAATCACTTATTTGCACTTGTTGAACTTATTATAAATGACTTACATCTTAGCACTTACTATACTTCACTCATACTATCACACTTTTCACTCATTTATGAAAATAGACAAACTTGTGCATTGCTGTAAATTATTTACACTTCCCCACACACCTGCTCAGTACTCACGCTTAGAGTGATACTCTGAGAAGCATTTGGGGCATAGGGGGACCTTGCATTCTGCACATTGGTACGAGGTCTCTTTTCGTGCTGGGGGACGGCGTTTGGTTGTGCGGCAGACGTGGCACCACCTTTATGCAAGACGACCTGCTGCTGTTCTCCCAATCTCCACAATCTTGTGCCGACGGAAATACTCAGCACAGCTGAACCTGTCCGCTGGAGCCGCTGTCCCCTGCCTAGCACCTGTCACCTGAGCAGTTGAATATTGCTTAAGAAGTTCGTGTGCAAGCTCTCTCTCAAACTCTCGTAAAGAGAGAGGTTTCCTGACAAGCTCCTTGAACAGTATGAAACAGTTCAGGACGGCAATATCAAGAAGATGTAAGAATGCCTTCTTGTACCGCCTGCAGGACTTACGTAGGCAATTGACCACCAATTTGCATGTCCGATTTATCAACCAGACGCATGTTGATATTGTAATCATTGACTGCATCTGGCTTTACCACGGGTTCTCTGATCCTGTAGTCTGTTTTACCAGTTTCCTCCAGCACATCCTTATGAACTGTAGACAACATGTTAACTATCTCATGTCATGCCAGAGAAGTGCTAACATATTCCCACATTTCTTTGTCAGAAGGGCTCCTTTCTCAGTATTTGCCGGAAATACTGGAAAATTCTTTCTGTTGGCCCTAACAGTTCCACAGGACCCAGCACCATGGTCAAGCAAATAGTTTGTTAAAGCCAGGGGTGTGTAATAATTATCGGTATACAGAATGTGGTGCCTGTTGTAATACCTTTCCATCAGCACATTCACTACTGATTCAGATAATCCATGAGGATCATTGCTACGTATATCAACATCTGTTGCCGAGTAAACTATTACATCCAGCACATATCCAGTTTTACAGTCACAAAGCACAAAGAATTTGAGGTCAAATCTGTGATGCTTTGATGGCACATACTGAATAAATGCAAGCCTGCCCCTGAATAACACCAGCGACTCGTCAATAACCACTTTCTGGAACGGACGGAAAACCCTGGAGAATGACTCTTTCAGCATTGTCAGGATTGGTCTTATTATCCATAACCTGTCGTTCGGTGCAGGCCCGTATTTTCAATTGAAATGTAGGAACCTCAGGATTACCAGGTACCTATCACGGGCCATATACTTCCCGAAGACAGGTGTGCCAACGAGTTCATCCACCAACCAATAGTCGTGGAGCACATGTTTTTTTACGTGCACCATCAGCATGGTCATGGCAAGCCACACAAAAATCTCCCCCACCTCAACAGGTATCCATTCACGCATGTGCGTGCTGTCACTTGCAGGTACGTCCAGCCAATGCACGCACATGGCCTGGTGGAAATTTATTTCATCTACCAGGTACTGCATAATTGTAGTCGTGAAAATTGCCTTGAATAGACTGCTAATAGTCCAAGGCCTGGGGGAAAGTGCATCCTCCTGTACACCTGCACCCTCCTCATCAAATGCCAGCACAGACGACTCAAAGCCGGCACCATCCTCCCACACAAATGTATCCACTCTACACACACTTGGTAGAGCAGGCCGTCTGGCAGTTGCACTGTGTTTTCCCATCACTCGTGCATGACCACGTGCACGGCCACGGGCAGGGGGGAGGGGAGGAGAGGGAGAGGGAAAGGGAGAGGGAGAGGTGGGGGAGGTGGGGGAGTAAGCGGGTGATGACTCACCTGACGTGGAACTTTCCATAGAAGATGCTCGGCGCTGCGTATCACCACGTGGCTCCTGTCTAGGCAATACTACTCCTGAAGTGGCTGGTTGAGGCGATTCTGCCCTTGAAGTGGTAGGTTGAGGTGTGAGGGAGCGGTGGAGGAAGATACGTCGGCGAGCAGGCGGGGAGAGTGTGGGGGAAATGGCTCTGCGGAGTTTTTTCCGCAGATGTCCGCAAGGTCCACCGCCACTTTCCCGATCTCCTGGGTCATCTAGTGCCTCCTCATCACCAAAATCATCAGTCTCGTAGGCTGTCCCTTCCTCCTGTAAAAGTTGGAGAGCCCTCTCTGGCGTTGGAGAGCGAGTAGGGGATGGAAGGTGAGAGAGCTCGCTCTCCACGTGGTAGCTCTCTTTACCCTCAGACGACGTACTTTCACTAAATGTCCTAGATGACCCAGTTTCGTCTAGGGCACGTCCTATGACACTATCCCTAAGCCCTTTCCCTGGCACAAAGGGCATGACTTTAGCGGGGGTCAATGAGGCGATCGGCCCTTCACGCGGTGGAGCGGAATCAGATGACGTCGAGGAAGATGACATGGCTCCTCTTGCTGCCACTGCCGAGTACGGACTGAACCGCGCAACCGCGGGGTTCATGTAGGTCCTACCTACCCTGTAGGTATCATAGAAAATGGTCCCGCGCTCAAACAGTGGCGGGAAGGTGAGTGCAGTATAGCAAGTCAACCGGCGGCCCTGCGCGCCCTGAATCCTGTCGTGCATACATGTCAATCGGCGGATAAGGGTTAAACATGAATACCCACCCTATTATAAAGATATCACAAACATTAATTGTTATGCTGCCACATGATAGGTAGCCGTAAATTGAACTGAACTGAATTATTAAAAATAGCATGGCGCTGCAACTGCTACTTCATATAGTGCCGGAAATATATTAATACATATATATACATATTCATACAAATTCTTACATAATTATATGTACATAGCAGTATTGCAGGATATGGTAATGACCATAAAAACAATAAAATCTGAAAAAAAAAAAAATCACTGGACTATGAGAGGTGGAGGAGGCCCGCCTCTCTCAAGAAATTAAAAACTTCAGATGGAAAGAAAGAGGCTCCCCCAAGCATGGAGAAAAGACAGTAGGCGCCATTCTCCCTCCAGGGGCAATGGGGGAACCTCCGACGCATGTCCCCCAGACTCGGACACTCGACCAGCAAGTGCCGGATAGTAAGGGGGACCAGGCAGTCAACACAATATATATGTTTCAAACCACACGCCAGGAACCCAAGAGTTAACTGGAAGTGCCCAATATGCAGTCTGCTCACAAAAGTTTCCAACCATCTAGGCACTGAGGGGAGCACCCTATTGATAACCACTCTTTCGGTAACCTCCCTTAGTATATTATCACGAACAGCATCCCACCTTGTATGCAACAAGACTGAACTGCAGACTTGATAAAAGGAGTCAAATCTGGGGCTGGAAGCAGGTAATTAGCAGGGGGTCGACGAGAAGCAGCAGCTTTGGTTAGTGCATCGGCCCTCTCGTTATCAGTTACACCAACATGAGCAGGGACCCAACAAAACCCGACGAGTTTACCGCGCCACTCAATCAGGTAAAGCCACTGGAGAATGGCAAGGACCAATGGGTGAGTAGGGTTAAAACCCTCAAGAAATAAAAGGGCACTTTGAGATTCACTAAAAACTGTAACAGAGATGTTTTGATGAATTAAAATCAATTTTGGAGCTAAAATGATAGCAATTTTGCAGTAAAAATAGATGCATTGACAGGAAGACTCCCATCTCGTACAAAACTTGGAAATACCACCCCAAACCCAGTGCCAGCATCTGACTTCGAGCCATCCACGTAAACAGGAATAGTGCCACTGTGGAGAGACATATGGTCCAAAAACAACTGACGAAGTGCTTGAAAAGGGACAGAGGACTTGGAGCCCATAAAAACCCTGCAGGAACGCACTTCTGGGAGCAACTACGGAGCAATCCTTGGAACCCAGAAAGGGCAGACAGGCCATATGGATGGACAAAACTCCCCCATAATCTGCCTAACCCTGTACCGAAAAGGGCATGGAGCACAAGGATGCAAATCATAATAATTAAAAAATGAGTGATTAGATACATAAACTGGTGTGAGTGAGTCTGGCATGCGTCTCAAGTGGTTCCAGCACCATATGATGAAGGAATTGCGTTGGAAATCCAGGGGAGGCACTCCAGCCTCCACCAACAAGCTATGGATTGGCGGGGACCTAAAAGTCCCTGTAGCATGTTGCAAACCAGCATGATGTACAGGATCAAAAACCTTAAGTCGAGGCACAGTAGCAGAGGAGTAAACCTCACAGCCATAGGCAAGTTTAGATCCTAATAGCACCAGATATAGGTGTAGGAGAGACTTACAATCAGCACCCCACTGGGTATGGGACAAAACCTTTGACAAATTCATAGCCTGCATACAAGATGCCTTCAGATGTTGCAAGTGTGGAACCCAAGTCAGCCAATGGTCAAACTTTAAACCAAGAAACTTGGTTCCTCCACACACTGGAACTGGCTCCCACTGAGAAAAAAGTCAGGGTTTGGGTGAACTCCCTTAATCCTACAAAAGTGCATAGCCACAGTTTTACTTAAAGAAAAACGAAAACCTCTTCAGTCTGCCCAGTTGGCGACCCTGTCCAATGTCATCAGCACTCGCCTCTCAACCATCGACATGTGGGATCCAGCAGAGCAGATTGCCAACTCATGCACATAAAGGGAGCATTGATACTTCCTCAGGGAATGAGTTTATTATGTCATTAATGCAACTGCAAATAAAAGGACACTTAATACACTACCTTGTGGAAGACCCTCCTCCAGTACCCGAGGGGCAGAGAGTGAGGAGCCCGCTCGGAGCTGAAACCTGTGGTTCAGCAACAAGTCCTGGGGCAACATTGGTAGACGGCCACACAACCCAGAGCTGTGAAGCGTACTCATGATGCCATGCTGCCACATTTTCCAAGTCAAAGAAGACAGCAACAAGATGTTGCTCTGAGGCAAAAACCTCACAGATCCGCTGATTCAAGTCTGAGGAGGTTCTCAGATGTACACCTCATCTTGAGAAACCCAGTCTGTGAAGGAGGGAAGAACCCATTCTTCTCTAAAAACCAAGCCAACCTCACACTAACCATCTTCTTATACAGTTTACACAAAGACGTCAAACAAATAGAATGGTTATTAGAAAAATGAGAATGGTCCTTACCAGGCTTAGGAAATGGGAGGACTGTACCCATATCCAAGTAATGGGCAGAGTACCTTCATCCCAAATCCTATTGTAAAGGTCTAACAAAAACACAAGAGATTCATCAGGTAAGTGGTGAATCATGGTATAAGGTGTCATCTGGAACAGGAGCAGAATCACGAAACTGTCGGAGAGCAGCTCATAATTCACGGAGAGTAAAGCATGTGTTATAGGTTTCTTCACCCCTAGAATGAAAGGAATGTCTGAGCCTCTCCTATTGCTGCCGAGAACAACTGAATGTCTGAGAATGATCCTTATGTGGGACATTGTAAAAGTATTCTGCCATACCAGTTGCCACATCCAAAGTGTTAGGCACAGAAGCACCTCAGACAGTCATCACCGGGGAAGGAGAAAGCAAATGCTTACCCATTATTTTCCTCATCTTCTTCCATACCAATGGTAAAGGAGTAGATGAAGAAACAGTCGAGACATATGACCTACAAGAGTTGCGATGGGAGTTCTTCAGAACCCGCCGATAGTGAGCTCAAGGTTTCTTATACTCAAATTTCATAGAAGTAATATTACTGTTCTTCCTATATCTCCTGCCAGCTGCTTTACAGACAGTTCGAGCCAGGGCACACCAAGGCACATGTCTCCTGCAGAACCTGCCAGACGTTCGCTGGACAGAAGAAACCCCAACCTGGAAAACAGTAGATTGGAAGTACTGTTCTGCATCATCCACATTCTCAAACTTACAAACACCGAATTCAGGCCATCAGTGTTCCTCAAACTCTGCCCAGTTAGCCTTATCTAAACACCATTGAGGAATGCGTTCCACAGGCACTGAACTGTACGTTTTGACCACAATAGGGTAATAGTCACTACCACACGTCATGCAGAGACACACACGAAAAATCCAATTACCAATTTGGAGAGGTCAGCGTAAGATAAATAACTGAATGAGAATCAGTCTGTACATGAAAATGTGTTGGGTCACCTGTAGTCAGAACCAAATCCAAATCCTCAATCAAAGATGCCAGATCACCTTGGGGTTTAGAAATGGTATCACCCCACAAAACATGAGGCTGATTAAGATCACCGAGAAGAATAAAGATCAAGGAAGTTAATTGATAAGGGAGTCAAGGTTGGCACATGAGACAGGCACAGATGGAGGTAAATAAATGAAACAAAAAGGATATTTTCTCTCCAAGTGTAACTGAACAGCCACAACCTGAAGATGGGATCTACCAGAAAAGAAGGTGAATGGAACATCTGTCCTGCATAGAACAACACAACCACCTCGATTAGTACAGCCCATTAAAGGATGGGAATGGAAAACTGTATTGCCTCTAGGAGCACAAAGAGGCCTATCTCCGACCATAGTCTCTTGAAGGCAAGCACAGAATGGGTGAAACTTAGGTAGAACCAACTGAAGTTCCTCCCAGTTAGCTCTAATACCATGACAGTTCCATTATAAAGCAACATTTATTGGACCAGGCATGGTTGGTTACTGGGAAACTTTGGGAAGAGGAACACTGGATCCACCCAGACGAGGAACGGATGATGGAGGCCGTAAAGAGTGCTTAGAAAGATGGATTTGTTTATCATCAGTTACTGATTTGGTTGTAGGGGCCAGAGAAACAAGATTTAGTGCTGTTGCATTGTCAGAGGTAGCGGCTGAGGACGCACCAACCCTCACACCAGCCACCTCCAGCACGTCCACAGGAGAAGAAGCCCCAGAAGTAGCAGTGTCAGGCTGCCTCTGACTGGTGTCCTTGGCAGAGAGTTTGCTTGGGGGATCCTCTGCCAAAACCGACTCTGATGATCCCCTACTATTTATTGATGCACCAGAAAAACCATGATGGGTAGCAGATGTACAGTAGGCTGAGAAGCCTAAGGAAAACACGATCTACATAGATGGCTAGATGTAGCAACTGCAGGTCGAGGCTTTGTATGATGGGCAGAATTAGAGACAGGGAGTAGAGAAGACTCTGGAGTCGAGGGTTGGCAAGGCTCTCGAGAGTCATCACAGACAGGGACCTGAGAAGACTCTGCATTTGGGGGATGGCAAGACTCATGAGATGTACCACAAGCAGAGACTGGAGAAGACACTACATTTGAAGGTTTGAAAGACTCGTGAGATTCACAACAAGCAGGGTGAGCCGGAACTACGGCCAAAGAGGATGGCTCAAGGACAGAACCATTGACAGACACAGAGGCACGTGCTGTTGAATGTGACTTGGAAGTCGTATCCCTAGAGGAGATGCCAGGACTTGATCTGGAGAGTGCGGCAGCAAATGTAACACCTTGGTAAACAAACATAGATCGTACACAATCCTAAGCGTCAGGAATATTCAGCCTCTCGTTGGTACATAGAGACAAAACTTCCTTCTCATATCTATACTGATTACATAAATTAGATGAGTCTGCATGGCTACTGCCAGAGTTAACACAAGACTCAGGACCAATGCAATCCTTCCCTTCATAAATATCCATCCTGCATGAAACACACACTGGAGGCAGACCAATGGCTAGACGCTGGCTGGAGAAACCAATGTGACCATAATGTTAACAGAGAAAACATCTCCTTGGCATAGGAACATACTTTTAAACTCGAAAATGATACCAACCAGCAGACAAAATCTCAGGAACATGGAGAAGGTCAAATGAAATGGTCAACGTCGGCGTGGGAACTAGGTCACCATCCATCTTCTTAATTCTCTCCACTTCAAACGCAGTGTGTCCAGGCACATCGAAATGAATTGATCTTGAATTTGGCTCTCTTTTGTATTGTTTTTGTGTTTTTTTCTTGGGAGGAACTTTTTGCGGGCTCAGCATTTGCTTCCTTCTTCCTCGCATTAAAAAAAAAAAATTACATGTTGATCAGCAAGCTCTCTTGTTAATCGTGCCTCATCATAAACCATCAATTCTCTGGGATACAGTGTGATCTCCCTAAAAGGTCAGGGATAACATTTGTGTTCTCGTATCTGCATCAGACACTTCAACCAGCAAGCTACCATCAGCCTGAGGAACAACATTAGGGGACTTACCACAAACCTTTAGCAATGCTTTATGCATAACAAACACATCACACTTCCTCAAATCCACCCCTTCCTTGGAGCACACGACCAAAACTCAACGAATGATTCTTTTGGTGTACTTAGGTCAAACAGAGACCGGACAACTTTCGTGGGACAGGGATGGGACCCCTTAGATGGGAGGTCAACGTCCACTGGCTGCCTCATAAGGCTCCATGGTCACCATAAGAAATAGAAAATTCACAAAATCCTGAGACATGCCAGAGGGTCGTCGCATTGGGGCACTGGCCAATCCATTATTAATTTCTTCCATAACACGGAAAAGCCTTCATTCCCCCACTCTCCACCCACCATGGAGCCCAACAAGGAGAGGTCGTATGCCAGGTACAACACCACTGGCGACCCGAGAGGTAGCAGGAGAGAAGATGCAGGTAACCACCGGGGGACCTGTGCAAAGGTGACTCCAGGATGATAGGAGCCACCAGGCCCCTCAGTGCCCACTAGACCCTAGCCAAAGCACGACCAGCCGATTGACTTGGTTGGGCTCAAACAGGCAGCCCATCTAGCCAGAATAAAGGACAAAAGAAGTGTATTGCTAGCTGCAGGGTGCATCATGCAGCATCAACTAACCCCCAGGACTCCCATCTCCCAGCATTACAGGACGCCGGACATGGCAAACAGTTGGGGAGGCAACAGTCTTGCCCTAGATGGCAAGTGGGCAGAGACTAACATCACCAGCAGGCCTCCATTACCAGTGATGTAGAGGGTGCTTGTTTCACTTGACCGACAAGTGCCGAACCCTACGAACGTAGGCATGCCTCCAAAGTCGGTAGCACTGCCAACCACGCTTCAAGCCCCGCCACCACGTCAAGGTGACCCCCCTAAGCAGGGTAGATAACCCTGAGCTCACGTGACTCCCCCCTTTCCTCAGTGATTTTCTTATTTTTATCGGAATTTTTGTCAGTCCAATCCTGCCACCCTAGGTACCTTCATTACTCCCCAGAACTTCACTGAGGAAGGGCACCTTCAGGCTGAGAAGCTTTGCTGTCCCTCCAACAAAGTAAGTATATGTCCCGTTGGACCAACTGTTACCTGTCATGTGCACGTACACCCGCCTATATACAGACCCTGCCTTTAAGAAGAGACGTGTGAAGTGCACATAACAGGAATACAACAAACCAAAAAATGTGTGTTATACTTGTCTGAAGCCTGTATGTGGTGTACACTCATGGCATGTGTGTCTGGAATGTGTGTTAAACTGAAACAATTCACTTGCCTTAGTATAGTACCCATTTGTGTATTTTAGTTTTAAAACTGATACTTTGACATTGTGAGTGCCATAGTACAGTGTTATCATACATTATATCAAATACTGTGATCACAGTTCCATTTTAATATTTTTGGTAATTTGTTCATGTACTGTATGCAAATAATTGTCTCTGAGTTTGCTACTGTAACATTGTGTTGTGCTATCCTTTACCTGTAAACCACTTAATTATTTTTATGAAAGACGATACTGTTCTCTGTGTT
This sequence comes from Coenobita brevimanus, assembly GCF_032717465.1. NCBI lineage: Eukaryota > Metazoa > Arthropoda > Malacostraca > Decapoda > Coenobitidae > Coenobita > Coenobita brevimanus. Next base: position 17,774,922 of record NC_137009.1, read on the forward strand.
TGGAGGCACAAGTGACAATCACTTACAGTGTGTGTCTTTCCACTGTCGTTTTGAATAAATATTGAAATGTACGAATATGCGTTATTGCAATAAATGAATGATGGAATACCCCTGAAAGAGGTTATTTCTGTATGTTAAAGTGTGTGAAAAATGTCAGTTAATATAAAGGGATGTTTCTTGACAAATTTCTTTATGGTGGGTCCATAGGACCACCACTACCGGTAATGTAAATTGCCTTTGAAGATGCCTACCAAGATTTAAAGAATATTACAATTGATAATGGGGGTTTCAAATGTTCCTGATCACTTACGATGTCTTGCCTATGTCGCCTCTGTGAAGTGATTCGATGATAATGGTCACAGTTATGGCTGTGATGTGGCTATTGGCGTATATTGTATATAGTAGGAACACTATATATCCGTTGTAGAGCTTTATCATGCATCATATTAAAACCTTTTTCTCATATATAGGACGATCACACATTCCTGGTAGAGGAGTAGTATACCGTTCTCAAACCTATAAATACTATTTAAAAACTGGTCTTCTTTTTTTGTAATGGAAGAACAGGTTAAGGAACACAATGGTTTAAGTATGTATAAAACAGCATAAAACACTGGGTGTCAATTGTGCTGTATTAAAATAATTCAAATTACACTGGATTATTCTATGTATTTCTAAGTTTACAACTTTTATATGATTACTTCTGGTTCATGATATTCACATTTATTAATTAAATTATGAATAGTCTGAAACATATGGCCTACAGTACACTCTGCATTGTCTTTATTTAAAAATTGTTTAATAATAATAAGTGATATGTGATGGAACAGACTGTTGTCTGGCAAAGCCTCAGTCTTTACACGCTAAGACAGTACTGATACTATCGCCAACAAAAGAAATTAAGGAGAAAAAGTGAGAGCACTTTCCATTTCCTTACCTCATGATCTATATCAGTACTAAACAGTGTAGCATGCAGTTAAAGTGCTCATCAATAATAATTATTGATGTTTCTATGCAGCAAGCCAGGAGAGGATCTGCATATAAATCACCAATTAAATGAACTAAAATATAATTATAGTTATCGTAAACCCTTTTTAAATAAAAAATAATAATAATTTTGTAGGCTATGTTCATTATTCAATCCCTTATTGTCCCATCAGGAACAAAGGGGTCCGGACGTATTTTTTTCTTTGGGTACACTTAGTCATCTAGTCATATTGTGAACGTCGAAGCAAGCTCAGCGAGAAATGGTTCGGCTACGTCGCACCTTTGCTCTGGAATAGATGAAATAATGCGGCTAATTAAACAAAAAAATAAACAGAAATGCCGTGTTTGGATATTAAATTCACCTATACCTATCCAACTTAGGCCTAACCTAACATAAACCTATCAGAATACCTAATTTCCTTTGGGGGGATGAAGAAGGTGCGACGTTGCCGAGTCTTTTCTCCAAGTACTTGATCCCGCATTGCCAACATGACTGGATAACCAGTTATACCCCCTCGTCCCCACCAATAAAAGGAAAAAAAATGTGTCTGGGACCAGACTGCTTAGCTCGGATATTTAAAGGCAGTGGTCAGTCTCTGCACCCTGAGTGCCATTATATGATAAATAAACAGAAATCATCATTTGGACATAAGAATTTATGAGACACAGCCACTTGGAGTGTCCTAACCCATTAAACCACCAGATATTCGTTTTGCCGAATGCATACTGACCAACACAATGAATAGGTTCCTTGGCTATAAGAAGCCATTTGGCTTGTCCCTCAATGTTAGTCGCTTGAAAGCAACACGACAGAAAGGAACTGGATGATGGTTGTCCCCACTATCATGTATCTAATACTGAAAGTTGCTAATGAAAAATATTTTGTTAAAAAAAAAATTCTTTTTCCATATTACTGACAGACAATGAATGATACTTCAGTTTCTCTACAGGAAGCACTTTCAAGTTTTTTGGCTAATTATAACAACACATAATTACTGACTACATCTTTACCCCCAGTGGATCTTATGACTCCTCAACAGAAACAAATTCATCACATGGCTGGTACTGTATGGGTATTAGCTCCTATTTCTGATAATTGTCCTGATACATATATAATCCATGGATAAGGCTTAAAATATAGAAACGTCATGCTATCAGAAATATAATCAGGTTGAAAGGAAGTCCTGATATTGAGGAAAGTGTCCGGCACTTAAAAAGTAAGAGAAAATAACTGTTATTGCGTACCTACATCTTGGCATGTCCTAATTTAATAAATTTATTGGTATTAAACTGGACTGAGAAGACTTCACAATTCCATTCGCAAGTCCTTGTTATACAACTGACCTCTGTGTATGCTGTGTACGAATACGTACATTAAATCAGCATTTATCTCTTTTCAAGAAGATAAATGAATCGAGGACGCAAATGTCGTTAACTACTCTAGTGAGACATATTAAATGTTGTATTTTATCTCTCTCCAGACGACTTTCGTACATTTAGATGAAACTTTTAGGTGTTAAATTTGTCTTCGTTCACCTCTTCATTACTTGAAGCTCATTCCTTGTTAAATAAATTAGTTATATTAGAGACCTACAATAGACATCTCTGTACTGAACTGGTCAACGTTCCCTTCAAGATAAATATGAACATAATGAACGCCAATATTGTCTAAATGAAGAAAAGTATCTTGGAATTGTGCGGTGCATGAGACTTTCATATCCTGCGTTTCTGATTGGGGGATGGGTGCCATGGGAGACATTACAGTTTCGCAACGTGTAACACGAAAAAGGATATGGAAATCGTGTAAGTCTTTGTTGAGGGTAAATGTATTGGTCTACCACAGTTGCAGAATTAGTCAATTGTCCTGTAGTATTATCAGTTACACTTCTGACTTTATTGTTAGATATGTATACCGTTGTAGCATTTGAGAGAAATCCCCTTGCATTATTAACCAAATGTTTAGTTCCATTATTAATCAGAGGGCTGGCGAAGTAGCAGGTTTCTCCTGTGGATCGAGAGGCCAGGGATCTTCTTTTCTGCCAGTGATGGATCCAACGGTAGACAGTGGAGACGCTAGTGCCAGCCTGAATAGCTATATCCATCGCCCCCATCCCTTCCAGCCACAGCGACACGATCTTGCAGCGAGTTTGTAAGGTCACCGGTTGTCTCTTGACAGTTCGCCTTGTCATCTTACGTCAGAAAATGTCTGCAACCCGAGGAAGTATATTTTATTTTTGGGGGGTGGCGGGTTACTAAACAGATTTGTTACAGTGGCTGAATGAAATTTTATTTCACTGAGCACTTGGTAGCATTCCTAAACTGAAGAAAACAATCTAACAGGACCAAAAATGTAATAAAGTATACATCAACACATGGCTGGAGGTAAGCTCTGAAATCTAAAAGGTCTTCCCAATAGTAGTCAACTCTGATCCCCTGTGGGTTTATCAGACGTTAACTGTATTGCCTGGAATCAGCTGGACTGAACAGACAATGCCTGAAATAAAATAAAAATATTTTCTGTCTTTAGATGAACAAAACAGCTGGAATAAAAATTCTTAACCGTTTCACTGTGATATATCCTTTTTGAGCTTATTAAAATCGTACTGATGCAGCAAGAATGGAGATGACAAACAATCATCATAGTGTAAGGGTTCATGGAGAGGTTTTAATATATTTAAGGTTTTCAGTGAAATTTGTATGTGATGTATGTTGTCATGTCAAAAAGCATGTTGAGAGTTTCCCTCCGTGTCTCCTGCATAAAATTCGTCATGGGTATAAGGAAATACCGCCGATGACGAATACATTGATTGTAAGTGAAAAGAACGAAAAAAATAAACAAGTCTCATGGCAACATTTGTCCCAGAGTATTAAATTAAGGACGGAACTAGGCATTTTCGAAAATTAATAAAGGGGAAACCTCATGATACGGACCTAAGTGCCTCGCAACTATGAGCCAATAGGCGGGGGTTGGTAAGCTTAGTACCCTTCAAGTCAAATCCCTTACACAGGAACCTTGAACACTGATGGTTGGAACTCTTTGGAACTGATGTGGTAGGATCTGTTCCGTATTATTCTTCTTAATCCTAACATGGCCAAAGATTACCATCTCTCCAACTTGAACGCGAGCTGTAACAATGGATTAACACTATAATATCATATTAGCTTCGAAGAAGTGCAATGGAAAGCATGTTTGATCATAGCATTGTCTCTTTCTGACAATTAGCTATGTGAAAAGACTATAATCTGGAACAACTTATGGTGAAAGATTTATAGCATCTCGATGGGTTGCCCCGACAGTTTAAGGTGAAAGATTTATAGCATCTCGATGGGTTGCCCCGACAGTAGGGTTCGAACTAAAACCGTGGTGGACATTTAAAGTGGGCGTCGGGAGCATGCCCTTTCATATACTTGCATGTGTTTTCATCCTGTTCTTTCTCCCAGTGGTGTACAGTATTTGGGTTCAGTCATACACAGGCACAGCCATTGCAACATTTTGACAGTCACATACATCACGTTCTACAGACGCCCATTCCCCATCCATCCTTCGTAGGGAGGTGTTAATTTTTTGCTAACACTCACTGAGGAAAGAGTCCGTTCAGTCAGTAAACCTCATAATAATATGTTCATTATATGAACTGATAAAAATATACAGAACCCTCTAAATAGATCGTGATACAAATCAATTTCATGTTTACTGACAGAAAATCTTTGTTTTTCAATATTTTCCTGACATTTTTAAGCCAAGATTGCCCTTCCCTTGGCGATGTTTTTCCTAGAATAAATCCACTGGCTCCATAGTAGTAGGAATAAGATACAGAGGTAAGTGTAAAGGAGAGATTGTTGTTATTGCGTTGGCTAAGGACGGTGAGATCACCGTGTGAACTCTGGCGGTGGCAAGCAAATTAAACATGACACGGGCAGATGAAGAGATTGATGCCTCACCCAAAAGCAAATCATAATTATAATTGGGCTTCATCTCACCGTGGGTTGCATTTATATGAATATAATTATCTCTTATTAACCAGCACAAAATACTGTATCAGTAATCGTGGTAGTGATTACTACACAGGGATGGCGCAGGTTAAAATGTCGTCCCGTACATAAGATATGACGGTGCACTCACCGTAACGCTCACGGAGTCCAGCATTAAGTACAGACGAAATGACCTTCTCTGTTTAAATGCAAAGACACTTGCAAACCTCCGCTAACCTTAAAGATTTGTGAAATCGGGACGCAAAAATAATAATTATTTTTTTCTTCCTTCTTTAGTAAAAACTCCAATACGAAGAGGCGTGCAACAGCGTGATATGAATCAGAACGCTTTTAAAGAACCAAGAATTTTTTGTACACTTCAAGCATCATTGGAGCTATAGATCGTGAGTTTCAGCCTAAAATCATTCTCTAGCATCAGAACTCTACTCAGAATAGTTAAAACATAGCGCATTTGTGATGCCCCATTCAACGTTAATATATTATTAGTACGTGCCGTACGTGTGTATCAGTAATTGATGTAGATATTATTACATAGCCGTAAGTAGTGTTATAATACTGGCATTGTGCATTTGGTACCTAGCTTCGATGATAAGATCATAAAGCATAAATAAACAATTTAAAATGAATATTAAGATGTACTGAAGGGGAAAAAAAAAAAAAGGAATTCAGTGACGATAAACGAGAAGAGACTGATTTCTATGCTTGTTACTACATTCCCCACTGTACTCACAAAACGTTTATAGCTGGTGGAATGTAGGAATCTCCTAAGTAATTGTCTTATTTCTGTGTGTGTGTGTGTGTGTGTGTGTGTGTGTGTGTGTGTGTGTGTGTGTGTGTGTGTGTGTGTGTGTGTGTGATCTCTTTATTTCTAGACTGTTCCATACCAACATCATAACAATCATTTTATAATAAAATATTTGTTTTTAGTTAAGTTACTAGTAGCGTCTTAGTGCCTCACATTGTATGGTAGTAACAATAATACAATACAAATGACGACATCGTACAGGTGTTAATCACCAGACAGTTTTCTCAGCTTAGGGGATACTTTTCGACTGAATGGGTCAGATATTGTCTTCATTAACGCCTACACTGGAAGTTGTCTCCCAGAAGCCTGATAAAATTACCTCTGGCCGTAGCAAGAACACGGTATAATATACAGACGTCATCATACGGACCGGATTAAACGAAAATTGTTTCTAAACCTTTCAATACGAGGCTCTCTTAAATATAAACATCTGATGACAGTAAGAATTAAAACTATATGCGACATAAGGAGATTAACCTCTTTAAATTATGATGACAAAATAGTTTAGAATATTCATTGTTGCCTCCGGACGATTTATATATAAGGAAGGTCTCACGCATTGAAAAAAATAATGAACGCTTCATCTCAAACTTCCACCTCGAAAACTGCTCTCTAAACCGAATATAATCATATGGAAATAGGATGGTTAAAATGAAAATGACATCCTTGGGCAAACTGGGTTAATTGAAGAATATCTTTAACCCTTTCCGTCCAACAGTCTGTCTGAAACTAAAATGGCGGTAGGATTTAGTAGTCGTTGCAATCCCAGGCTTATCTGAACTTGAACCCGGTGGACTGCAGACTTAAACTGTCCTTCCTTTGCAGGCCACCATCCTACTATCGCGGGATAGGGAGGGGACTGAGGGACGTTCGTATAACCAGACAATTCCACCGTCCGCTCTTATCGGTGCCACCACGTTAAGGAGTCCCTGTTCATCGCGTTCACAGCAGCAGAAACAATATATAATGTACAGGAAGGTTAAAATATAGCTGCTTTTACCCTTATCAGTAAAGTGAGTGCTGAAGCTGAAAAGATCGTGTGAAGGCAGCCTGATTAAAGTGAAAAACTTGGCATCAAAGTCAGTGGGTTACTAACATTTAGCGAAATTTAAATTCCCGAACTGTACTTTGCCACAAGCGAGGATCGATCTTGCGTCCTTTCGATCACTGGTCTACTAATCAACCACGGCTCTCTTGATATAAACCCATCTTCTTTTTCTTTGATGATGGTAATGAGGATGATAGTGTTGGTGATGGTGGCAGATATGGTGAAAATGATATTGATAATGGATGGTGATAATGGTGGTGGTGGTGAAAATAATGAGGATGATGATCATGATGGATGATGCTGGATAATGGTGATGACGATAACGATGATAATGATGGTGATAATGGATAATGATGGTGATGTTAATGTGGGCATAGATCTTCCTCCTTAAATCAGAGTAGCTCCACAACAACAACAACAACAACAACAACAACAAAAATCGTGTAAATGTAGATAGAACACACTAACGAGAGTACTGAAGGAGTGATTGAACATAAGTTAAACATCTGAAGTAAAAGAGGATTGTGGGCGTTATTTTTAAAACCTCCTGAACGGATTGCCTCGCAGATCTTGAGCAAACATGTTTTTTTTTTTCCTTTAGCTTAGCAGAGACTTTCTGAAATGGGGGAGTCTGATACAGGCTGCATATTAACCTCGTTCATCATGATAAGTCTCTCCTCAGCCAGATCTAATCATTTGCATAGCCTATACCAAGAATATGACAAGAGATCATCAAAATGATAAAGCTTATTAACCTCATGTGTGTCATTGATGTATAATGTGAATATAAAGATAATACTCGCTATATTCTAGATGGTATAAAGGTAGAATATTTTCTTATGCAGAAAAGAAAGATCCCAAGTTTCAGCAAAATATGCCTTTCCCAAATAAAGCTGGGAATCCAAATTCAGGACTGGTAAGATTTTAAACGCATATGCATATGGCATTAAATGACTGAAAATTACTGGCACGGGGAAAACAGACCGAAGAAGACAGTTGCGTACATAAAATACCTGGTGCACTGGTTAACTCTTCGAAACAGAGTTGGATAGATATGGGGTAAGTGTGGAACTAGATGGGTGGTGCGTTCCTGCCGTAATGGTGAGGCATGGATGTACAGAGATGAACAGATCAGTAGGCTATATGCCCAATATACCGGTACGAGAACCTCCGGAGTCAACGAGAACTCTGTCAGTGTGAACCTGTTTCGCTAAGACAGAAGTGGGAGAAAGCTCCTAAGCCGACGAGAATACTTCATATAAGATGAACCCCCCCTTTTTAATTATTCTTGCTATCATCATATTATTTTGCCTAGGAGAAACTATTCGAACTTGAGGGCTTATATATAACATTTATTCAGTAAATCATCAGAAACAGAGATTACAACACCAGGTAGAGGTGGTATGAAGTCTCTTACACCATTCTGCGTCATGGTTCTCTTTAAAAATATATGTTCACTATCTGCTGCTGCGGAGTGGCAGTCGGAAACAAGACAAATATATCCCATTCGCTCATAATCAGTCTTTCACTTGTCATATGTGATGGTCGATACCAAAACAATTTTTACCGATCATCAACCTTGCCTGCTAATTACGGTTTATCCGAGTCTCTTCACTTCTGATGTTATAGATCATTGACAGCTAGTTATCCCTTCACAAACCATTTCATTTGGTTTGCTGTACAGTATTCCATCCTCATCAGTCACCCTGTGAATGTTCAAACCTGTATAAAATAAACAATATGTCTTGCTCTATCCTTCCACCTTCTCCTAGGCCTCCCTCTTCCTCTCACTCATCGAGGTTTTTTATGTAGATTTTCTCTACCACTCTCTTGTCACACATTTTTCCCACATGACTGTACCTCTTACACAAACCTTAATCTGCTCTTTCCTTTATGCCAAGTCTGCTTTCACATTCTAACTTGCAGTGTCATTTCTCACACTGTCAAACCATCTAACACCTCACTGAAACCTTAAGCACCTCATTTGCAACACTTAAAACCTTTTCCGGATCCTAGCGATTAGGGTTCACGCCTCGCAGCCATATATCACTGTCGGAATCACTATGCCTTCATACATTTCCGTCTTTCTACTACAATGCGATTTTATCCAGCTTAGTAAAACCCACTATTAGTGTCGGGATTAAAGAAGGCTCGCCCTAATCGGTCCCGTTCCATATGTCTCTACCAAGAGAAAAAAAAAATCGTGTTTAGATAGCAGGGATGAAGTGCAAAAGGTGTCAGAGTGAAATCGATGAGAAAACGAACCATGGACTTACGGTTTAGAAATGTCCTCAGGAAACGGCTGGTGTCTGTGGAGTGACTGGCCACGACCAGCATTAATATATATACGTAGCTGGGGCGAGAGAGCCGCCCCCTTCATTACGTCACGCACACAGCAACTCTGATTGGACAGTTTCCTAGTTCGATAGTGCGAGTTTGTTTGCAAGGAGAGAGAGAGAGAGAGAGAGAGAGACAGAGACAGAGACAGAGACAGAGAGACAGAGAGAGAGACAGAGAGACAGAGAAATTGTCCATTCATCTTAACGAACAATACACGTACAAATTAAATCATATATGTATTTGCTTATCTGAACATATCACAGAACACTATACATGTGTTCTAGAGTAAATTTGTTCACGGATAAATATTTAATTATTTATTTAGCCTATATATTTACTAATTTTTATTTATGTTTCAGTCTCATGGTGATACACCCTGTAACAAGGCTTAGGAGAGATGGCTTACACCGAAGGAGCTGTGATTCTTAACCAACGTAGGCTAAAGGCATCTCCTATACAGTATATTATACTAGCTGCCTCCAAGAGATGAGAAGAAGCTTAAGACAATTTTTCTCTTAACTTGAGCACTTTGATATTTTCCTGGTGAACTTCTTGAGCACGAAATGATTGTTTAGGAATAGAATAAAATCGTCAGTAAGTGGTAATAATAAAAGATAAGAGATAATCGTAGCAAGGGGTAAACCTTGGGGAGTTACCGTCAAAAGGGGGCGCAAAAATTTGCATAAAGGAGCGAGAAGACGGTAATAGGATATATTTTACCAGTATCAGGGCCCACACGTTTCAAGAGTGGATCCTGGAGGCTTTACAGCTCTCGCATCACTATTCCTATTCTACTCGTAGCTCCCAAAATTTAAAAAGTTACTAATTAAACTGTCCTCTATATGTAGTAGTAACCTACTTAGTACTTACGTAGAAAATTTTATGAAAAAAAAAATCAAAGGTTCACTTCATGATTATAGGCTTATTTGTTGATGGCCAGACAGTAAAAATTGATGTTGTACCACCTTAGTACATCACAAACAATTTTTGTTTTTTCTCTGATCACACAAAAGATGGTTAAACGATTGATTCGTATCAATAAAGATGATGGCCACTGTCGGAACATTTGCATTTGACACAACCTCTCGACGTCCATTTTTCGCTATAGGCAAACTATTATTATGACCTTTTCTTGAACTTGAATGTCAGATCTAATGTTATTCATCACACAATTCTGGGAGGCAAGGAACATTTTTTGTGTTATACCTTGTCCTCGAATTTTGACTTTCATGACTTTTAAGAAAATCAAGTTTTGAATAAACTTTTTTTTTTTTTTTTCCCTTGTTGACCTTCAAGGCCAAGTAACAGAACCACTGATAAGATTGGTTGTACACTGGGGGAGGGGGAGTTTATGACGTGACTATTTTACCTAGAATGCCTCCTTCTATGGTTTAACAGCGTGCCTCCAATTATTTTATTTTTTTCAAGGGGAGATTACATACGTGTGTGTGTGTGTGTGTGTGTGTGTGTGTGTGTGTGTGTGTGTGTGTGTGTGTGTGTGTGTGTGTGTGTGTGTGTGTGTCTGTCTGTCTGTCTGTCTGTCTGTCTGTCTGTGTATGGTGATGAAATCCTTTAGGAGTTGATTATAATCTTATGGACGTAGCAAAGATTATAAATTATGACGTCCTCGTGCTGAAAACTTTAACTGGTCTTGAAAATAAAAGAAACTGAGTCTCTTCACATATATTTATTTGTTATCAGGTTCATCACAGTTCATTCCTAAATTACGTACTCTGAAGAAAATACCCAAGTAAGTTATGTATGGAGGTCACAGTCTTCTCATCATATCCTCGTAGCTGTGAAAGTTGTTTTTGAGAGATACTTTCGTGCGTTGGATGAATACTACTCCTGTTCAAAGTCTGACCTAAAATACTCTGTCTTGTTGGTTTGACCCTAGGCTCATCTGAAACGTGAACTCGGTGAGCTGTAGGCTTAATATACCTTCATCTTGAAGTCCACCATCCCCCATTCTGAGGTTAGGAATGTATTTGAGGGACGTTGGTGTAATTAGGTAGTTTAGCCACCTGGCGATATCGGTGTCACCACGTGAAGGCGTCCCTCGACAGCATCTCCATCTCTTCATAACAG
>NC_137009.1:17788682-17801182 GCF_032717465.1 Coenobita brevimanus
GTGGCTTTGGATGTGTGTGTAGTCTGTGAACCAAGTGTTATTAGCCCGCGCATGTCAACTGGGTGCAAACATACTTTATAGTATGCGACACTGGTTCAACCACAGCATCCCTTGTGTCCGCCAATGAAGTACGTGGCCTGAAGAACGCTCCCAAAGTTTATTACCCTGGTGGGGCACGAACCTTCGTTCTTCAGTGCATGAAAACATGCACTTTACCACTGTACCACATTGGCTTCATATATATATATATATATATATATATATATATATTAATCCCTGTACTATCCGGACGCCCACTTTCCGGACATCCCCATATACCGGACATAATCGTCCTGGGATCCTATATTCCGAAAATGGTCCGAAAACCACAAGAAATTCGAAAAAAATCCGACTTTTTCCCGCCTGTAATTTGAACTTGGCTCGCGCGGTGCCAGACAGCTTTATTTTGGTGCGTCATTCCTCTGACGTCTGCCAGAGTGCCCCTGCATCCTCCACACTTTCCACCCGTCTCTTGTCGTGAGTGTATGCTTGTCGTCATGGCTGCCCACGTGCTCACTTTTTGTGGTGCCTTACCTGCTGCAGGCTCTCCTGCTGCTCTCATGCCTCTCCTTCGTGTGTGTGATGATGGCCCCACTGCCTAAGAAGAGGAAGAGAGTGGTTTTGACTCTGGGGAAGAAGAGGGAGATATTGGAGAAAGTAGATGCGGGATGGTCATCGTCACGCATCCTTCGTGAGTTCAACCTGGCCCAATCTACTTTGTTTGATATCAAGAGATCCCGAGACAAACTCATGCAGTACACAGCTGACTTCTCGTCGTAAAGGAAATGCAACGTGGAGAGGAAGATGATATTTACTCCCAAGTTTGCTGAAGTCAACCATTCCACGTTGATTTGGTATCGACAGCAACATGCTGCTGGTGTGATGGTACGTGGTACGGAGCTGAAGGTTGCTGCTGAGAAGTTCGCAAGGCTTCACGACGCCCTAGACTTCAAGGCATCCGAGGGTTGGCTCTTCCCGTTCAAGTTACGACATGGCCTTACCAACCGTAAGCTTTGGACACTAATGAGGATGGAGTAGAGGAGTTTTGGCACAAGGTGAAGGGCTTGATCGACAGGGAGGGCCTCACTCTCGGTCAAGTCTACAGTGCTGATGAAACTGGTTTATTCTATCGCTCTTTGCCTACAAACACTCTAGCCAAGGAGATGGAGAAGCGTGTACCTGGCCGCAAGCTCTCCAAGCAAAGGATATCTGCTTTGTGTACTATCCGGACGCCCACTTTCCGGACATCCCCACATACCGGACATAATCGTCCTGGGATCCTATATTCCGAAAATGGTCCGAAAACCACAAGAAATTCGAAAAAAATCCGACTTTTTCCCACCTGTTATTTGAACTTGGCTCGCGCGGTGCCAGACAGCTTTATTTTGGTGCGTCATTCCTCTGACGTCTGCCAGAGTGCCCCTGCATCCTCCCCACTTTCCACCCGTCTCTTGTCGTGAGTGTATGCTCGTCGTCATGGCTGCCCACGTGCTCACTTTTGTGGTGGTGCCTTACCTGCTGCAGGCTCTCCTGCTGCTCTCATGCCTCTCCTTCGTGTGTGTGATGATGGCCCCACTGCCTAAGAAGAGGAAGAGAGTGGTTTTGACTCTGGGGAAGAAGAGGGAGATATTGGAGAAAGTAGATGCGGGATGGTCATCGTCACGCATCCTTCGTGAGTTCAACCTGGCCCAATCTACTTTGTTTGATATCAAGAGATCCCGAGACAAACTCATGCAGTACACAGCTGACTTCTCGTCGTAAAGGAAATGCAACGTGGAGAGGAAGATGATATTTACTCCCAAGTTTGCTGAAGTCAACCATTCCACGTTGATTTGGTATCGACAGCAACATGCTGCTGGTGTGATGGTACGTGGTACGGAGCTGAAGGTTGCTGCTGAGAAGTTCGCAAGGCTTCACGACGCCCTAGACTTCAAGGCATCCGAGGGTTGGCTCTTCCCGTTCAAGTTACGACATGGCCTTACCAACCGTAAGCTTTGGACACTAATGAGGATGGAGTAGAGGAGTTTTGGCACAAGGTGAAGGGCTTGATCGACAGGGAGGGCCTCACTCTCGGTCAAGTCTACAGTGCTGATGAAACTGGTTTATTCTATCGCTCTTTGCCTACAAACACTCTAGCCAAGGAGATGGAGAAGCGTGTACCTGGCCGCAAGCTCTCCAAGCAAAGGATATCTGCTTTGTGTTGTGTTAATGCTAACGGCATGCACCGGCTTAAGCCCGTTATCGTTGGCCTTGCAAAGCAGCCTTGGTCTCTTCATGGAGTGATGGATGTCCTTCCTGTTGTCTGGTACCATTCCTTGAAGGCATGATTCACAGGCCACATCTTCAAAGACTGGTTCCACCGCCATTTCGTCAAGGTCATACATTACCAGACAGAGAAACTGGGAATCCCACACAACCAGGTAAAGGCCATCCTTCTCGACAATGCACCTGCCCACCCATGCGACAAGGACTTGGTGGCTGAGAATGGCCACATTAGGTGCATGTTTCCGCCACCTAATACCACTGCTCTCATGCAACCAATGGACCAAGGAGTGATCATGGCAATGAAGCGGCTATACCGACGGAAGTTCCTGGATGAGGTGATGGTTGTTCTCGAGGACGAGGACGAGCGCAGGGAGGGACGGGACACGCGAGGCCACTGGACTTTGGAAAACCTTCGCCGCTGCAACATCGAGTCTGCCATTTACAACTGGGCCAGTGCATGGAAGGAAGTCCCTGTCAAGACTCTAGAAAATGGTTGGTCTCGTCTGCTTCTTGGAACATATGTGGAGCACGATTTCCTAGGTTTCGGCGAGGATGACTTCCATGCACGTCTACGTGTGCATGAGGACGATGTTGATGTGGACGAAGTGCATGAGTGGTTGGATGATGACGAGGGCGATCCTGGGTATCAGACCCTGTCTGATATCGAGATCGCATCTTCAGTTGCAGGTGTCAGTATCCAGCTTGAAGATTCTGACGAGAACGGTGACGATGATGCGGACTCCTCTCAGCATGATACTACTCCAGCCATCCCCAAGCTGAGCGCACTCCGGGAACTCCTAGAGTTCGTTCTGGACTACCTGGAACACCCTGACTGCGACAGGGAGATGGGGCCCTTGGGACTTGTGGAGGAAGTGCGTGCTTTCAGGCAGTGCATCATTAATCATCAGAATCGTTGTTCCTTGCGTCAATCAATGATTGACAGCTTTTTCAGGCCCGTGACCCCCGCTGTGCCCAGCCTTGCTCCACTCCGTTGCCTCCCCAAGACAGGCCCTCATGCTCCAAGCCACATCCCAGCACATCAGCCACGGTGGAGTCACAGTTGGACGTGTTTGCGCCTATCTTCAGAGTCGTCTGCAGTGGGTACGCCATCACAACGACTCAGCGATGCACCCCTAGGTCACCTCCCTGTGCTACTCTCAGACTCTGACAGTTATTAAACGGCAAGAACTTCTTCACTAGACCACACGGGAATTCAATGTCGTGCAGTGAAAGAAAAACAGTGCATACAGTATTGTTAAGAAATTAAAAATCTGAGTGAAAAGACAAATTATTTTTGGACTGTAAATTTAATGTAAATTAACTTGAGTGTGTTTTGTTTTGAAAATGGTTTTATGAGTGGAAAGACTTAAAGTGCAGAGTGCAACACTTATTAAGTTACAATGGAGCATAAGTAAGACAAGAGTGCGCAGTGTAAAGAGAATGGACTTCTGAGTGTGAATGACTGAGTTAAGTGCAAGACTTCATCAACAGTGTACTGCAAGTGCTTCAGGAAATCCTTCTTACTGTCAGAGTCTGAAAGGAGTCGGTTATTCATCGAGATGGCCAGGGACTTGCTGTAAGTATGCAGAATGTTTCATACTGTTCTGTACTGTATTTTCCATCCTGTACTTACCTCTAACACCTCATTTCACTCTTTTATGTCCCTTATTGGTGTGAGTATGTAGTGTCTTAGGTGCTATGCATGTGCAGTAGGGAGGTGTTTTTCTGAGTAAGGCTGGTTAGGGTCCATAACTACCAGTCCAGGAGCCAGGGACTTGTAAGTACCCAGAATGTTTAATATTGTATAAACCTACCTCAAAACCTCATTTTATGGTTCTTTTGCGTTTATTTCAGTCTTTTATGTTCCTTCTTGGTGTGATTTGGGTCTTAAATAGGCACTATGCAAGTCCAGAGGGAGTTGTATAGGTGTTTTTCTGAGTTAGGGTCCAGAAGTACAAGTTTAGGAGGCTGGTGCCCACTATCTGGACAGGACCACTTTCCGGACATGCCTTTGGCTCTATTACATAGGATAGTGGAGGGATTACGTATATATATATATATATATATATATATATATATATATATATATATATATCCATGGCAGTATCCCACTGCTACCTGACATAGGGGAAGGCCTTACAGATATACAAGGTACTGTTTTTGACCGCACAGACCATGTGACTCCCTGCACATAGATATAGGGTTCCATCAAATATTTTGAATAGGGTGGCACAAAAAATTACATCTTACCAGAAACTACAGTATGTGGCAGGGAGGTGAGACAATTTGCCACAATCCTCCCAAGCAAACATTACTACTACTGTTAATGATTTGACAGGGGTTCCATTTGGGTCATTGCCTAGTAATAGTCCACCCACACTGCCTCCTGTGCATATAGGCAGTATGCTACCGAAAGTGAGTAGGTACTGTCTCGGCTGATAAGGGACCTAGATATTAAGCAAACTGAATCCATGGAGATATGTACGTACAATGTAAGTAACCTAGCAGAAGATTACAAACTTGATAATTACATGGCTGAAACAGAAAACATTACGTGGGATAATGTAACTTTCAGAGAGATCGACTGAAAAGAAGAAAAGTTAATTCAACTACAACATGTCAACCACCTATTTGACTATGGTGGGATAAAAATAGAAGAGCTAGTGGTGTAGGATTTCTAATGAGCAGAAATCTTGAAGAAAACATTGTTAGATTTAGCGGTGTATCTGATAAAGTAGCGTGGATTGCACTTAGCCTGTGTGAAAAATACACCCTGAAAGTAATACAAGTATTGTATAGACACTAAATTCTCTAAGCTCAGTTGAAGAAATAGAAACACGCTATAACAACATCGCCCAGATTAAGGAAGAGAGAAATTCACATACACTATTCTCATGGGAGATTTCAATGCAAAAGTTGAGAAACCGGAATATGGAGAAGCACGTACAGGAGAATTCAGAGTGGGAGAAAGGAAAAAAAGAGGGGAATGGTGGTAAATTTTGCTGAAATGTATAACATGAGAATGGTGAACATATTCATTCACAAAAGAACAGGGAGAAAATGAACCTGGAGAAGACCAAACTGAGGAACAAAGAATTAAATCGACTTCGTTATTGCGGATAAGAATAACATGATCATAAATGTCACAGTCATCAACAAAATAAATATAGGACGTGGCCATAGAATAGTGGGTTGCACAGCCACATTAAGTTTTAGAAGTGAAAGGAAGAAGATGATTAAAAATAGATAGATGTGTCCAACAAAAGTAAGCGAAAACAATGAAGCCATTCACTTAGACATAAGGAACAGATTTCAGGCACCAAGTTATGCTGCATGTGACATCGATGAATTCAATTATTTGAATGATAGACTAACAAATGTGCTAAGAGAATCAGCGGAGGTTGTAGAACAAGCTAATACAACTAAAGCCAACAAATGCTCAAAATAACATTCGGGCTCATGAAAAGAATAAAGGAGATGAAAGAAATAAAAACTAAAATAGAACGAACAGAATTAAGTACTCTTATTAACAAGAGACAGACAGAATAAAATAGAAAGACAGATATGGATCATATCAAAAGGCTGAAACAGGTCCGACGTAAAATGGTACTAGGAATGCAAGCAATTATGTCACCGAAATACAGAAAAACACTGAAGTAATTAAATTCAGAGATAGAATGGTGAAGAACGTTGAAGAATTAAACAAACAACTGTATGCATCAAAGGCAATAGTATCATAGCTAACTTTTCAGCTGACAAAAGTGAAATACATGAGGTAACACCAGACGAAGTAAAACTCTTTAAAGTACGGTATGAAAAGAGGGAAGACCGAGGGAGAGGGTGGAATTGTAGCAGATTTCCTGTCGGATGCATGAGTAGAAGTATAAAACCGGCCTGCTCAATTACAGTATGTATTCAAAGTATAAATATAGAAGATAATTACCAAAATATATGGTGTAATGCAATAGTTATTGTGGTTTAGAGTAAAGGCGACTCAAAAGGCCTTAGGAACCATTGAGCCACAAGCTTATTATCAGTTATTTACAAATCTTCACTAATGTCCTTCCGAGCAGAATAACAACGAATGCGGAAGGAAAACAACATCGTGAACATGTAGGATTTCAACATACAATGAATCTGCGAATTTACAAGAGTGAAGAATGTAGTAAGCCACAATGCTTGGGTTTTGTTGATAAGGAAAAGGTTTTCGATTAAGTGGAGCACATAGCAATTGAACATTCACTGCGAGAACAAGGAGTAAACAAGAACGGTGTAAAACTGCTTGAAAACATAATTGTTGGAAGATGAAACTGCCCTTCTCAATAATAATTTTCCGGGGTCTTTATGTAATTTACATAAACACTCGGAAAAAATACGATTGAGAAGGGCTTGAGTAAGGTAAATACATTTTCACAAGGTTTATTTACAGCTTGCCTAGAAAGCATTTTGAGAAGGCTAGACTAGGAAAACAAAGACGTAAACATAGGTGGACAACAACTACACCAAATATAAAGTAATTTGCAGATGACATCGTCCGAATCTCAGAAACAGCAGAAACATTTCAAGAAATGTTTAATAACCCGAACAGAGAAAGTCTCATTGTAGGGCTAAAGATTAACCGTGATATAACTAGTGTTTAATCCAAATACACCGAAGAACATAATCAGAATAAGGGAAGAGAGTTTTGACGATGTCGAGGAGTACAATTACTTTTTTTTTTTTTAAGTAACAGAACAGAGGAAGGAAGAACAAATGAATAAAAAGAAAAAACATATCCATGCACCAGATTACTGGTGTCCTCTGTTCATAAAATATCTGTAGCAGTTAGACTTGAACAGCAGTAGGTTGAAGTTTGGAGGGAAACAACTCTGGGGAAGCGAGTTCCAGAGAGATGCAGTTCGGGGAATAAAAGAATTTTGATAGGCAGAAGTTCTGCAGTATGGCTGAGTGACATTCCAGTCATGAGCGTTGCCAGCTGCCCGTGCAGCACGAGGGAAGGCATGGAGAGGTGGCACCATGGACGCAACTTCGTCCGAGCATTTGCTATAGAAATAACTGTAAAATAACGCAAGGGAGGCAACATTCCTTCTTACTTGTAGGGGAGGTAGTTTAATAGTAATAGCAGGGTTATTAATAATTCTAACAGCTTTGTTCTCAATTTTCTCTACTTGTTTTAATGCAACCTCTCCACATCCACTCCACAAGGGTGAGCAGTATTCAAGCTGAGAGTGCACATGACTCTTATAAATTATAACTGACTGTTCGTCAGTGAAGAAGTTACGGCCTCTGTGCAATAGTCCAAATTTCTCTGAGGCGGTTTTCGCAAGTGATCTAACATGAGAGGTCCAGCTGAGGTCATTGTTAAGCGAGATGCCGAGAATTTCAATAATTTTGGAAATGGGAATATTTGTACCATTGAAGGTAATATACTATCTATCTATCTATTGCCAGACACCTCAATTCCGTTTCGGGTGGCCACAAAAAAATCGCCTCCACGTCGTCCTGTCCCCCGCCATTTCACTGCCCTGCTCCCAACTCACACCCCCGTCTATCATATACCTCTCCACTCCATCCCTCCATCTCATCCTCGGTCTCCCCCTCCCTCTTCCCCCCTCCACCTACCTCACATACACTCTCTTCGTCAGTCTTTCACCCTCCATCCTCCCCACATGGCCAAATCACCTCAGAGTGTTCCTCATGACGCTTCCTATCATATCCAGATCCACACCACTATCTATCTATCTATTGCCAGACGCCTCAATCCCGTTTGGGGTGGCCACAAACAAATCGCCTCCAAGTCGCCCTGTCCCCCGCCATTTCACTACCTTGCTCCCAACTCACCCCCCTCTCTCATATACCTCTCCACCCCATCCCTCCATCTCATCCTCGGTCTCCCCCTCCCTCTTCCACCCTCCACCTCACTCACATACACTCTCTTCGTCAGTCTTTCACCCTCCATCCTCTCCACATGGCCAAACCACCTCAGTGTGTTCCTCACAACGCTTCCTATCACATCCACATCCACACCACAACGCTCCTTTATATCCTCATTCGTCAGTCTGTCTCTCCATATGACTCCACAGGCTCCTCTTAAATAACTCATTTCCTCTGCTCTCACTCTTGACTTGTGTCCTTCCAACACCGTCCAAGCTTCACTTCCATACGTTAGAGTTGGTATCACAATACTGTCATGTAGTAACTTTTTCACTTCCATGCTCACTTCCCTGTTTCTTATCACTGCTTTCAAAGAACCAGCAACCTTTCTTTCCTGCTGTACCCTTTCAAGTACTTCACCCTCCAAACCTCCATCATTGCTTAACCACACTACCCAAGTACTTAAACATACTCGCATTTTCCAATTCCTCACCACCCAACCTCGCTGTACATTCACTAAGTTCACCTCTCTCAAAGACCATCACTTTACTCTTCCCTACATTCACCTTTAGATTCCGTTTCTTACACACTCTCCCAAACTCATCCACCAAGTCTTGCAGCTCCCTTTCGTTTTCACTCAACAACACAGTATCATCTGCAAACAACAGTACAGGGAGTTTCCAAACACTATTCTCTCTCACCAGGGCCACTCCAACATCCACTACCCTACCTTGTACCTCTTTTATTACCCCATCCATGTACAGATTAAACAACCATGGAGACATGACACATCCCTGTTTCAACCCAACCTTCAAAGAGAAAAATTCACTTAGTTCACCATCCACACGCACTGCAGCCTTAACACCATCATACATACTCTTCACAGTGTTCAACAACATCGCATCTACTCCATATATTCTTAATACTTTCCACAATCCTTGTCTATCCACCCTGTCATATGCTTTCTCCAAATCCATGAAAGCTGCATACAACTTCCTTCTCTTCTCTTGAAAATTTTCCACTAAAGATCTAAGAATAAATATCTGATCTACACAACCTCTGACCTTCCTAAAGCCTCCCTGTTCTTCTCCAACTAATTCCTCTGTTCTTTCTCTAACTCTGTCAAAAAGTATCCTACCATGCACTTTTCCTATTATACTAAGAAGACAAATGCCCCTATGATTACCACACACTTCTTTTTCCCCTATTCCTTTGTACAAGGGAATGATTATACCTGACTTCCAATCCTCCGGGACTCTACCTTCCTCCCAGGCCAATCTACACATCTTCCACATCCATTCTACTACTATCTCTCCCGCATGCTTCAGGATTTCACCACACACTCCATCAATTCCTGGGGTTTCCCCAATTTCACTTTCTTCTTTGCTTCCACAACTTCTTTCCTACCGATTTCTTCCTGTCTTCTCACCTTCCTCCTTCTCCCAGCCATTCCCCAGCCACTTATACTCGCATTACTTCCATCCTGTCTGTTCAACAATTCCTTAAAGTGTTCTCTCCATCTGCTCACTTTTTCTCACTTCTCCACTAGTAATCTGCCATTTTTATCTTTGACTCCCGTGCTAACCTCACTTCCACCCTGTCTTACTCTCTTCACCTCTTTCCGGAACATTTTCTTACAGTCCCTCCACTTTACACTCAAATTTCTTCCAAATTCCTCATCCACTCTCTTCTTATTCCCTCTTACTAATCTTTTAACCTCTTTCTTTCTTTCTACATATAACACTCTCTTCCGCCTCTCAACTTCTTCCAAGCCCCTATTTCATCCATTCACTGTATGCTTTCTTCTTTTGTTCCACAGCCTGTCTCACCTCTTCATTCCACCACTCTGTTCCTTGCACCCCCCTCCGTCTTCTCTTCCTCCCACACACCACATCACATGCTGCACATCTTTCTTCTGTGAATATCCTGCACACAACCTTCGACGTCCACCATCTGCTCCAATTCATATTTATCTAATCGTTCCTCCGCTTTTCTCTTATATTCTGCCTTTTTCTCATCCTCTTGTAACCATTCCACTCTCCTTGCAAATACTCCTTCCCGTCCTTCCCTTCTTCTATTTCTCCATCTTATTTCGATCTTGATTCTGGTCATCACCAAGTAGTGGTCAGAAAATCCACTCCCCCAACCTGTATAAGCTCTTGTATCCATTACACATCTTCGCATCCTTTCATCCACGCACACATAATCAATCATTGCCTTCCTTTCATTCAGTTCATCACCCACCATTCTCATCACTCGCCTTGTATACCTATGGATCATTTTATGTCTGAAGAGGGTATTGGCTATCACCAACCCCCTCCCAGCACAAATGTCCACTATCTCACTGCCATTCTCATCTATCTCAGCAAACAGACCTCACCCACCAACTATTCCATTCACCTTCACATTTCCTACTTTACCATTCATATCACTGATCAAAAATTACTCTTTCATATACAATATATATATATATATATATATATATATATATATATATATATATATATATAAGTATATGTAGATATTTATATACAGTATATATATATATATATATATATATATATGTATATATATATATATATATATATATATATATATATATATATATATATATGTATGTCATATAGACTTTGTAACTCCTTTGTGGTTACTTGTAGTGGAGTTATATATATATTAGACTTGTGGACGAGCGGTTGTTATACTTGAGTAGCTTCGTGAGTAGCAAATCTTCTTTCCCATTTGTCATGTAGTGACAGGAGAAGTAAAGAATAGTATGGGACTATTTTTATTTGTCTTGGAAATATTAACAAGTCTCTCACACAGAGCAAAGTATAAAGTAGAGTCCCGCTAGCTATCTCTCTGTCTCGCTCTCTCTGTCTCTCTCTCAAGTTGCTAAGCCCTTCTCCCTGCGACCTGTCTGTTCTATGGCTAGCTTCTTTCTGCCCTCTCTTTCCTAAATTCTGGTGAAACAGGAGACGTATCACGTGTGTTCCTTGTGAGTGGAAAGTTCTAGAAGCCTGTGTGTGAGTATGTGTGTATGTGTGTGTATGGTCACTAGGTGCTGTCGTGTGCCTATAAAGCATTCCTTGAGTTAAGAGTGTGTAAGCATGTTTAGCATTGCTCGATTCTCGTAGACACAATACCTTCTCATCATCTGACTCCCTGCTTCTATCTGTCTCTCTATCTATCTATCTATTATGATTTGTAATTATAATATGGAGTCCTAACATATTGCTCGGTCACGCGAAAATGGCGTACCATCGACAGTTAATAGTCCTAACATATTAATACATATTATATACATATTATAATGAACTTATAAGCTAATTAAGTGAAATACATAGTATTGTAAAAGTAACATAATTGTATGAATATTGTATACATATAATATTTATAGTAAATAGTGATTATTTAGTGATATTACATTTTAAACAAGTTGTATACATATTTGAATAAATGCATTAAAGTAAATTATTTAACTGTAATACAGTATGTACTTGGGTTATTGTAGCGAAATGCATACATGCAAGAAAAAGAAAAATAGTTTAAAATTAAGATTATGGTAAGAGTTATTAATATTTCATTTAAAGATAACGGTACTGGTATGCCATACATGGGTCATTCTTTTTTATATGTATAATTAATACCATATACAAAATATATACACTTCATTCAGGGGGGTTAACTTGGATGTTAACTCTCCCCCCACTAAATAATGACTCCAAATTAGCAATTCTTGCATGCATTCTGTGCATTGCGAACAGCAGTACTGCAACTACAATGCAGACGATTATGAAGACAGTAGGTGCTGGGCTATACACATAATATGGGTTGAACATACTCAAACTCAAATCTTCCCAGGGCTTCATTGTTTCATTGATCAGTTGCATAGTTTCAAACTTAGGTGAAGTCAGCTTAAAACTTGTGCTCATGTTTAAGTTCATATCAGGCAGTGGGTGGAAATGTTTGTTTGTATGATTGAGAATGGCGTAGTGATTGATAGTGGATAAAGTAGACATGGCTGGTGTAAATACCGCACAGTAGTCTGGTGCTATGTATAATCCTGATGCTGATGTATGAGATGGTGGTATATCTGGACAGACTATGTAAACTGATGTGTTATGAGGGAAATAAAAAAACTGTGAGTGTCCAATGCGTTGATGGTGCACAAATTTATCTGGAGCAAAAGTGAAGTTGCAATGATGATGAATATTGTCATTTCTGATGATAGCCATTTCACAAGGGACTGTCTCAGTAGGCTGAAACGTGAAAATGTACGCAGGACAAAGATGAACAGCATGTAAGGATGTGCGTCACTTTTG
>NC_137009.1:17806182-17881925 GCF_032717465.1 Coenobita brevimanus
ATTTTCCCTGGTTTCATGAGTGCCAATTGGCTGGGACATTCACCAGATGCTACCGCTCTATATAGTTGTAGCAAATATGCTTGATCAGTACTTAAATCTAATGAATCAAGTTCAACGGTTTCACTAGGAATTGGATTGAATTCTACTACAGGTAGTTTTTCACAGTCACCCAGACGTTTGCCAATGGGTCCAGTGAAACTTGATGGACCAGAAGTTTGACCATCATAATGACTTACCAAGTGACGGAGAGGTAGCTCGTTTGCATGTAAAAGACATACAAACCAGTGAAGAGGCCTGTTGAGTTTCTCTTCAAGGAGTCTTATAATTCCTCCTCTGTGACCTGTGTTTACAGCCTACAGCCACAATGCTACTGGTATCAATATTATATAATTGCAGATAATCAAGTATTGAAGAAGAAATACAACGAGCAGATCCTGCTATTGGAGCTAAGTGGCCGATATAAAGTGAACCAGGTTCTTGAAGCAATACTACATGCTCTTCTTGCGCAAACCTAACATACTGCTTTGATTCCACCATTTCTCCTATTTTTGTTGTGTCTTTCCTTCCATCGAAATATATACTTTCAAGTGGTTTCAATAATTCCATGTTTTCTTCAAGTTCTGACCTTGCTCTCTTTCTAGCTCTTCGCACTTTATTTCTGTCAACTACCAAGGATGAGTCACATTTATTTACAAGTCCAGCTCCTTCTAACACAGCAGAAGCTATTGTTGCAGCTGCTCTGTCAGACACTCCTGTTTTGTCCGACATCACTGCTAGGCTGTCAAGTGATACTCGCTGCATTTCTTCTCTCTTATCAAGTCTCCTTACTGTGCTTGAACTCGGTTCAAACTCTGATGAACTGCTATTATCTGAACTGTCTGTTGAAGAGGAAATTATTGAAAGTGGCATTTCTGACTGATCTAAGTTATCAGTCGTTTCTTTGCTTGTTGAGGGCACCGGTTCAAAATGATGTAGACGCAATATGTCTGAGAGTTTTTTCTGTGTTTTCTTTTTCATCTTGGCCGATGATGAAGCATCCACAGAACCAATAACCATCTTTCTAGTAGTTCTTTGATCTATCAAGAACTCCCTTTCTTCAAGTGGCTCTTTACTGAGTCGACTACAGGAGCACAACTGAAAATCATCACATTTACAAGCACTTGCATCAAACAGTTTTTTTTTGTGCTTGTGTTTGGAAATCTTTAAGTTTTTGCAAGTTTTTTTTCACTTTTTCTCACTTCTACTAATTTCTTCATCTTCACATATTTTGAATGATAACTTTTTAACATGTCCTAGATTCTCTTCTCAGAAACAGCTGGAATTGAGGCTCTTTTCCAAATATTCATCACATGGGAACCTACACAATCACTAATATCTTTAAATGAAGGTTCCTTGTTTGAAGTTATTTTTAGTTGCTGCCTCACGAAAAGGTAGTGTTTCATCACATCGTGATATGTAGGAAGATTAAGGTCATTAAGTTCACTAGGCTGCCCAAACACAACACACGCTTGACTGCGGCTATGTCTGGTGGTTTTTCCTGGGACAGCAGACATGGTAATCATGTAAGTAATTAATAAACAATATGAATTACCTTTGATTTGTTTCAATAATTCTAAGGCACTAAAATATTTGCAAAACCTATCAGAAAAAATTTCTCACGACACACATCCACTCACAGTGACACACATCCACTCACTGTGACAGTCAGAGAGACACTGAGGCTTGAGGGAGGGAATAACTGAATATACCCTCGGTGTGGTATTCTACTACACACTGTATATTACACACTGTACAGTGTACACTGTATAAGCAGTCGGAACCTTGTTGTAACTTAATTCAGGCTTCAATGCAAATTTTCGAATCCATACCATTTTGCAATATTTATGAGATTTATTGCATATTTTGAGGCGGTTGTGGAAGCAGAAGATGACTTCGCAGAAGAAAACACACTTAAACTTTTTTGAAGCGTATTTAAATCACTTTCAAATGGAAACTACCGGAACTTCATTGCATTAAAACTATGTTTTTAAACGATAATTAAGCGGAGGCTGCTTTTTCCCACTTTTTCCATTTTTCAGTGCGTTTGTGCAAGCTGAAGATATTGTCTCAGAGCTTTCAGATTTTTCACAAGTTATTTTGGTGTCCATTCACAACTTTTCCGCACCACCGCTGAAACCAAATCGAAAAACGTGAAAAAACGATCCACTCTAATACATATGTATGTACAGACCCTGGACACAATGTGTCCTGTGGGGCCAACGGGCGAGACGTCAGGTCTGCACCCACATTACCACTGCCCTGTCTCTCAACTGACTCAGAGATTACAGGTGTGGTTTCAAATGGCACAGGATGGACATGTCCCTCATTGGTGGGACATTGACACACAATGCAGGAATGCACAAAGCTATCTATTTCTCATCCCATCCCTGGCTAGAAAAAGTCAACATGGATACGGCCTGGGTTTTCCTTTTACTCATGTGCCCTCCTGATGCTGAACAATGACCCCATTCTGTCACTGCTTGGTGATACTTCCCGGGAACGACGAACTGCAGTCGAACCTTTCCCTGGGGTGTTCGTCATTCATGGTACAGCCGTCCTTGTTTACGAAGGAGCTTGGCTTGACCTCCTCGTGAATACTTTATCACTCTACCCTTTTGCTTCTTCCACACGGCAGCAAGTGTCAGGTCAGAATGTTGTTCTTGAACAACATCTTGGCTACAAATCAGATCTTGCAGCGATGCAATGGTCACCGAGTTGACATAGTTTGGAGCCTCAGCCATGGCTCGTGTTACTGCAGCTGAAGTCTGAGTAGCGTCATCTATGGTGCAACTATTCTTGGCACCTTCTATGTTGCCTATGATAAGGTCAAACAAAGGTTCTGGAATGACAACTGTGACTGTCATACCAGTGTAAAATGGAGATGCCACCTGGATACGTTCCTCAGGGAACAATCTCACAGATTCATCAATAAGCTGAGCTTGGATCTGTCGATCTGTGTACTCCTCAGGCCGAACTAGACTCTGCCTGACAGAGCAACCTGAGGACCCGTTGTCTCTCAGGACCTTTACAGGAATACCTCCCACAAACCCTGGCTGAACAAGGAAGGCACCGTCACCTATGGGAGGGCCTGTGGAGGAAGCAGCCAGCCACTGATGAGGCTGCTGAATAAATGATGCGGCAAACATGGTGCCCTGAGAATTTGATACCTGAGGGGTCGTACTCACTGTCTGGGGAGATGGAGCGTCGACCTCTTGTGGCAGAGTGTTCATTGTCGCTGGGGGACTAGAGAACTGTGGGGAAGTACCTGCTTTGCTAGGGACAACACCACCGTGCTGCTGTTGAGGAATGAAGGCTGTGTTTGCCTCCTGCCTCAGATACACTGGGGCTGGTGCTGAAAAGGTTAGTCCCGACGGTCGGTTGCGTGGCTGATACTGCTGACTAGGGTACTTGTTGTACCTCTTCCAAGCAGGTTTCTGTGTATTTTGCCCCTGGTCCTTCTGCAGTTTGTTTGGACCTTGGCCATTATTCTGAGAACGGCCTTGTTGCTGGGGTTCAGTCTGAGACGGTTTCCCAGATTTGTCAGCTTTCCTGTTCCTTGTGTGTTCCTTACGAGTTTGTTAGCCGTATGCAGTGAAGAATGCATCAGCCTTCTCCATTTGGCTGGCATCCCTTACCTGGCAGTTCTTAAGCTGAGCCATAAGTTCAGTAGGCCACGACTTTTCTAGCTGTGTGCGCAGCATAAGTTCAGCTATCCTCTCAGGTGTGGAAGGAGTTTCATCTTTCTCCATCCACTCATCTAAGTAAGTAGTAAGCTGATCAAGAAACTGAACGGCAGTCTCTTTTTCTTGTAAATGCGCCCTCATAAACTGACTCTTGGCATCGTCAAGTGTGAGACCATACGCTTTGACGAGTGCGGCCTTCATCAATTCACACGTGAGATTATCTCCACGAATTCTGTGGAGAATATCGAAGATAGGGCCCTCAAACAAGCTAAGAAACTGGAGCCGCTTAGCTGCCTCATCGAGCTGGTATAGCTGAGCCATGTCTTCGAAATGAGCTATGAATGGCTCGATTCACTCGCCTTCCTTGTATGGAGGAAGCTTGATGTGTGAGGTCGCTAGAACATGTGCTGGGAGAGCGCTCGTGGAGCTTGGGTTAGCTGCACCAGATGTGTCTGAAGCCAAGGAGTCTAGTTTGAGCTTCAGCATCTCAAGTTCATGTTTTTCATGTGCCTTACGCTCGGCACGTTCGTGTTCTCGTTGTTCTCGCTCGTATTCACGTTCTCTCTCACTTTGTTCTAACTTGAGTTGACGTTCTCTCTCACGCTGTTCTAACTCGAGTTGACGTTCTCGTTTTCATGTTGTTCTAATTCGAGTTGGCGTTCTCTCTCACGTTGTTCTAACTCGAGTTCACGTTGTTTTTGCTCATGGTGAGATTTTCTCTCGCATTGTTCTAACTCGAGTTCGCGTTGTTTTTGCTCGTATTTCATTGTTTTTGCTCGTATTCGCGTTCTCGTTCGTGTTCGCGTTGAATTCTATGCTCTTCACGAGCATCATTCTGACGTTGCTGCTCGTAATTAAACTGAGAGAGTATGTATTCTTTGATTTTTGGGGGGTCTCTAAGCCCCATATCTCTAGCTTCCTGTACATAGGTATTGGTAGTCATGATGATAACTCAGACTGATTGAACTGGAGACTAAGTACTGACTGCTATATTCCAGAGAAATGCCAATAATCAAGAGTAAAGGATATAGGCACGGGTTAGTGGTGACCAGTTTTATCTAGTTAAACTGGTAAAGAAAGAAAATTAAAAAAAAACTGACTGTAAAAACTATTACGTAAAATTAATAGAAATGAATCAATAATCACCAGTAAAATTGTGTCTATAGACTTTAACCCGTGCCGTCCCGGCGACGTGAATTAACGCGGCAACATTGCAAGGTCCCTAATTTGCACAATTTTCTATTTTCGCGAGTGATTTCGCGAGTGATTTTTGGCACGAATACACGGGACACCTTCCTCAATTCCTCTACAAGATGCCAAGCAGGAACAATGCCTTACATCGCATAACCTCTCCCCCCCCCCTGCACGCCATTGTCTTGTCAATTCATCTGTTACCAGTGACCTGGCCAATAAAGACATTCAGGGCCAGAGTGATTCCCCAATCGATGACAATGTGGAGGACAAAGATTACATAGCATTAGAGGAAGAAACAGTCAGAAATGATGATCAGGTAATGTGGGAAAAAAAAGGTCATGAATGGTGATGAGTTAGTGAGTGAAACAATGCTTATAATGCCTATATTACTGTTTCAAAACCAATATACTCTTGTACTACATATAAATTTGTACTAAGTAAATAAATAAATACTGTTTATGAGTGGATAAAATAGTTACCCTCCCATAGAACTCGTTTTCTTTGGTGCCAGCCTTTTAGAAAACCCAGTCAGGTAAGGAAGTACTTGAACCTAAATCGCGTATTTTAAACCTCAGGTGAGCAATTTCTCTATGAATTTTCGATGTTTCTCCCCAAAAGAGGATGTTTGGGCCAAAAAAAAAAAAGGTCCAAAAACGTTGGGATGGGGCGGTTTAATGATATATAGATACCTAAGTATGGGTGAGTGAGAATTATCTTGTTAATAACTTTAGAGCTAGGAGTTAATATCCTGGAATGAGGTCGCTAGATGTCATGGGGGGAATGTGAATTTATCAAGTAAAAATGCTTTACTTTGTTGCTTGTGAATATGGCCAAAAATTGATTTGTGAAACTCAAGCAGTAAATTTTACTTTATTCTGGCTTACTTCGCCGATTCTCTAAGGACGAGAATTTATAAACTTTGTCATCAGTATACAGCAGAGACTAATTACTCACGCGTGCTGTTTTCTAGTACTGTTAGCCTCTAGAGAAAGTGACTCCACCCTTGACAATCAATAACTAAAGCTATTAATGATAAACAGGTTCTTGGCAGTGCATTAACTCCAGGTTGGCACAATGGATTTAAGCTTAATGCAAAAAGGACTGGCCTAAGTACCACTTATGAATAATACAAATCATTTGTGCAAACTAAGAGCAGCAACTTAAATAAGCTTAACCCGCTCCGTCCTGGCGACGTGAATTAATGTCCGCACGTGATGTGCACTCATGTCCCGGCGACGTGAATTAACGCGGCAACATTGCAAGGTCCCTAATTTGCACAATTTTCTATTTTCGCGAGTGATTTCGCGAGTGATTTTTGGCACGAATACACGGGACACCTTCCTCAATTCCTCTACAAGATGCCAAGCAGGACAATGCCTTACACCGCATAACCTTCCCTCCCCCCCCGCACTCCATTGTCTCAGCAATTCACCTGTTACCAGTGACCTGGCCAATAAAGACATTCAGGGCCAGAGTGATTCCCCAATCGATGACAATGTGGGGGACAAAGTTTACATAGCATTAGAGGAAGAGACACTCAGAAATGATAAGATAATGTGGGAAAAAAAAGGTCAGGAATGGTGATGAGTTAGTGAGTGAAACAATGCTTATAATGCCTATATTACTGTTTCAAAACCAATATACTCTTGTACTACATATAAATTCGTACCAAGTAAATAAATAAATACTGTTTATGAGTGGATAAAATAGTTACCCTCCCATAGAATTCGTTTTCTTTGGTGCCAGCCTGTTAGAAAACCCAGTCAGATAAGGAAGTACTCGAACCTAAATCGCGTATTTTAAACCTCAGGTGAGCGATTTCTCTATGAATTTTCGATGTTTCTCACCAAAAGCAAATGTTTGAGCCCCCCCCCAAAAAAAAAAGGTCCAAAAATGCTGGGACTGGGGCGTACCACTGCCCAGAAAAAGTCGGGATGGGGCGGGTTAATGTGGAGAAATAAAACACGAGTTTAACTATATCAAGCTGAACGAAAAGGAACTGTACATTTATTAATTACAATGAAATAGATTTACGTTACATGAGTCTCAAATGAAATCACAGTGACAAGAAGAATACACTCACTCACTCACTCAAAGCTAAACTCTTAAGCCTAGGAAAAAAATGAAAGGAAATACAGGTCAGTAGAGGGGGCTAAGCGGAATGACTGGGCGTTGGTACATGGGACGGATGCTGCAATATGCTAAACCTCTCCGCCGATTCACCGTCTAGGTGAAGATTTCAGGAACTTGCTGTACAATGATGGCGCTGCTCCACGCTGGGCACAACGAACCTTCTTTTACGACGGTCAAAACTTGACTAACTTCGAATTATGAAAGAGGGCGAGGGCTGGCTGTGTTTGCTTCAATGGTGAATGGAAAGAAAGTGAGTGATATACGCTCACAATAAACCACTCAGCGAAGCTGCTAATATCGCGTGCAAGGATGATCACTTATGAAACAGTGAAAAATGTTCTGAAAACCGTCCCAATCGAGTGAATGCTAGGACGGTTGAACTGAGTGATACACAGTGGGAATTCCACTAGAGGCAAGTTCTGGGGAACATTTTTTCTAAACAATTGGCGGAATTCCATCTGGGCCTGGAGCTTTGTTAGTAGGTAGATTGTCTAGGATGGATTTCATGTACGTTGTCTGTATTTTAAGTGGAACAATGTCAGGAGAGTCAAGTTCTAGTGCTGGTTCTCTCTGGCTGGCTTCCTCTAAGGTAGAATTTCTGGCAAATGTACTGGCAAAGATATCTGCTTTCCCACGCAGGTCATTTGTAAAGTTGCCATCTGGAGATTTTAGTGGGGGGGAGTGGATGATGACTTGCTAAAGTTATTATTGAAAGAATTGAGGGTTGAGCAGAATATTCTATTGTCATTAGGGTTGTTAAGTAGTTTCGATGCTTGGTTTTGAAGAAAGTTTTATTTAGTAAGATTTATTACAGCTTTTGCATGGTTTCTAGCAATTCTAAATTGAGAGAGTGAATCAGATGTTTTTGATTTCAAGTAATAGTTATATGCTGATGACTTTTGGACTGTTGCTGTGGCACAGTTGCTATCAAACCATTTTGGAGAGTTCGATCTTTTAGTGAATTGTTGACTTGGTATGAATAAATCCATACCAGCTAGCATTAAATCACAAATGTGGGACTGAGTAGAATTGACATCACTAGAGAATAAAGACTGCCATGGAATGTCAGCAAGATAATTTCTATTTTCATCCCAGTTTGCCCTGTCAAAGTGCCATCGGGTCATCCCGACAGGTTCAGAATGGGGAGGTTTGGGGGGGCTAACTAATGAGGCTTTGATGAGATTGTGGTCAGAGGATCCAAGTGGAGACAGTACTTCTATCCTGTACTGATCTGGATTATTTGTCAGGAACAGACCCAAAAGATGGGCATTATGGTCAGGATTACCTGGTATTCTGGTTGGTTGGTTTACCAGTTGCATGAGATTAAATGATTCTTCAAACAGCTCGCACTCTAGACCAGCATCGTCAGTCCTGGCAGAGTGCAATAACCATTCAACATTATGTATGTTAAAATCACCCAAGATGGTAATTTCGGTGTTCAGGGCAAGATTAAGGTTACTCAACTGTTTGGAAATGGAATAAAATACACTGGGTTCAGAAGAAGCATTGGGGGAACGATAAACTACACAGATATATTTGGTAATATTTTGAGTTTAGTTTATACAACGAGTAATCAAAACTGTGCAAAGTGAAGTTTAAAATGGTGTCAACTGCATATTAGGATTTGATAAAACAACAGGTGCCACCCTTATTACGGAAGTTTATGGGGAGATGGTAACCAGGAAAACAATATGGGGATGTTTCAGTAGATGGTGAGATTTATGGTTCTGTGAGGAATAGGTCCAGAGGGGATATGGACTGCATGAAAAAAATGGACTGAATTTAAGTTGGTACTAAGCCCACGGGTGTTTGTGAAGAATAAGGAGGCATTTTCACTTCTCCGCTGACGAGCATGGCCGGAAATCGCACTTGTCGCTGCTGGCACAGTCGCATGATGGCGACCGGGAGGACCCTGTGCCACCAGCCCTGCTCGGCCAGTGGTGGCAATCCGAGGTACCACCTCTTTTGAAAGTAAAATTGCAGCTGCCATTGCTAAGAGAGTGGAATAGAAGGTGTGATATGTTATGCGCATGTAGTGTGGTGTAGACAGTTGAAGGTAGAGGTATTAAGAGAGTATGCTGGCCTACTCTCTGTGTAAATGAAAGCACTGAAAATGTTCAGCAAAGGGAGATGGTCAGGATCATGTCCTGAGGGCTGGTGAAACGGGAGCTCCAGCTCTCCCTATCACCAGCTTGCCATCCACCTCGGGAGTACTGCCCTGTTCGACTGGTGCTACAGTCTACTCCCGACTTACTTGGGGTAAACACTAAAACTAACGAAAGCCCATGCCTGTGAAAGGAAGAGGCGCATTACAGTTGGACAGAAGGCTTTCGGTAAACAGGAAAAGTTGCTTGCCAGTATGTATGAAACGAAAACTATAACGATATCTATATTTCCAGCTATGACGTATAGGTTTGAGACCTGGAAACTGACAAAATCGATGAAAAATGAACTTGTCTGTTTTCAAAGACCAATGGAAGGGTCAGTGTTGGGAATATCTCTAAGAGACAGGAAAAGATCAACTTGGGTGAGAGAGCAGACTAAAATCAAAGAAATTATAGAAGTTATAACAGAACAGAAATGGAGGTGGGCAGGCCACGTATCAAGAATAACTGGTGCAGAAGGAAGCTGACTGACTAGACTCAGAGAGAGTATAAGCATAGCAGAAAAAGACCAAACAGGAGGTGGAGAGACGAGATAGAGCAGTTTGCAGGCAAAACGTGGTGAAGATTGGCTCAGTCAAGGAATTCGTGGAAAAAGTTGGGTGAGCCTTTTGTTCAGCAGTGAAACTGCAATGGCTGATAATATATATATATATATATATATATATATATATATATATATATATATATATATATATATATATATATATATATATATATAGAAAAAGAGAGAAAGAGAGAGAGAGAGAGAGAGATGGATATAGATAGATAGATAGGTAGATAGACATAAATGGGCTTCCGTATGTGTCTGTAATTCACCGGGTCGGTCATTATCACTTGATGGTCGTGATCGTCAGCTTTTACCCTCCCGGAAGGAAGCTGAGAGCTCATATAGTCCGATCTAAGGGCAAGACTGTGACCTTCACACACCCACACCCATCCACTTGCTCAAGGGGGACAGTAACCACCCACTTCATCAGTGAAACTTTTCGCAACCTGAGCGAGGCGCGAACTCCCGTCCACCAGTTGGCAAGCGAGAACGTTACCACTGCACCAGCGAGCGGTCTGTGTGTGTGTTCTTACCTAATTGTTCTTACCTAATTGTATCTTTACAGGAATGAGTCAAGCTCGTACTGTCCCGTGTCTTAAACCATATTTATCGTACATATCCTTAAATTTGTGAATTGTTTTGGCACACACTATTTCATTCGGTAATGCATTCCATTGATCAATTGCTCTGTTTGGGAAACTGAATTTCCTTACGTCTTTATCACCTCTCTTCTTATGCAGTTTTTTGCAGTGTCCTCTTGCTGATGCTTCTCCATATGTTAAGTAATCATTTATGTCTATTTTCTCCTTTCCTGATATGCACTTATATAGCATTATCATGTCACCTCTTTTCCTTCTCTCCTGTAGTGTTGGTATTTCCAGTTTATTTAGTCTTTCTTCGTAGCTTAGGTCCCTTAAGCTTGGTATCCATCTTGTAGCGGCCCTTTGAACTTTTTCAATCTTGTCTCTATGCTTTTTGAGATGAGGACTCCAGACTACTGATGCATATTCCAAGGTTGGTCTAATTAATGATGTATTATCCTTCTTAGCATGTCTTCATTTATGTATGTGAATGCTATTCTCATATTTGCAAGCAGTGTATACATGTTCCATATCTTCTCGCTGATGTGGTCAGCCGGAAATAGTCTGTTATTGATAATCACACTTAGGTCTTTCTCTCTTTCTGATGTGCATAGGGTTTTATTTCCTAACTTATAATCCCAATCAGGTCTTTTTCCTCTTTTACCAAACTTGATTACATGACACTTGTCCACATTGAATTCCATTTGCCATGTGCTACTCCATTCATGAAGTTTATTTAATTTTTCTTGTACCTCTTTACAAGAGTCTGTGTTAGTAATTCTCCTTTGTATTTTTGCATCATCTGCAAACATATTCAGATAGCTCTCATTTCCAGTGTTACTGTTTATATCATTTATATACACTGAAAACATGATTGGTGCCAGCACTGAACCCTGTGGTACTCCACTAGTCACTTCTTTCCATGATGAGTAGTTTCCTCTTAGTACTGTCCTCATTTCTCTTTTTATGAGAAAGTCTTGCATCCAACAAAACAGTTTGCCTCGAATTCCTCCTTGATGGTACAGTTTCCATAAAAGTCTTTGGTGTGGTACTGTGTCAAAAGCTTTCTTGAAATCTAAATAGATACTGTCCACCCATCTTTCCCTTTCCTGTATTGTGTTTGTTACTCTGTCATAGTAGCTCAACAGATTAGTAACACATGATTTTCCTTTTCTGAAACCAAACTGTCTTTCTGTTATCATACTGTGTTCTTCTAGATGATTTACCCAAGCTTTTCTTATAAGTTTTTCTAATACCTTGCTTACAACACTGGTCAGTGATACTGGTCGGTAGTTGAGTGGATTTTGTCTATTTCCTTTCTTGAATAAGGGGACAATATTTGCTTTTTTCCAAATATCAGGTAGTTTACCTTGACTCAAGGATTTCTTGAAAATTAAAAATAATGGTTTACTTAACTCCTTTGCGCATTCTCGTAATACCCAACATGAAATTTCATCAGGACCACTTGCTTTTCCTCTGTCTAATCTACTTAACTCCTCCTGTATTACTTTTTCTGCTATTTGTATCTCTGGTAGTATGTGTGGACATGCGTGTTCCACATAGTCCCTCCCAAATTTTTTTTCTTCTGTAAAAACTAATTGGAAATTCTTATTTAGTGCTTCACAAATATCTTTCTCTTGTGTATAAGTGATTCCCTCGTCCGTAATGGATTGTATTATATCTTTTACTTTGGTTTTGCTTCTGATATAGCTGTAAAACAGCTTTGGTTGATCACTACTTTTCTTTATTATATCCTCCTACTTTTTTTGGGCTTCCCTCCTTATTCTTGTATAGTCGTTTCTTGCCTGTTTGTAATTATTATACGCCCTTTCACTATTGTGTCTTCTGTATCTATTCCACAACAAATCTCTTCTTTCTTTTGATTTCCTACATTCTGTATTGAACCATTTCTGGATTTTCCTATCTGCTTCTTTGTGTTGTGGGATGTATTTCTGGACTCCTATTTCATAAAATTCACAAAAAATTTTATATACAGCATTTAAATCTTGTCCTCTAAGCTCATTTTCCCAATCAACTTCTAAGAAATACTTCTTTAGGGTTTGATAATTTCCCTTTTTATATTTAGGCTCTTTTGTAACTGTCATTGCTGTTTACTATGTCATATGCTATCCTGAAGTTATAATTTAGTACTGCATGATCGCTTTTGCCGAGTGGAGGGTGATATATTAAACTGTCAATATCATTTTCTTGCCTAGTAAATATTAGATCTAGCACTGAAGGTACATCAAGTCCTCTTTCTCTGGTGGTTTCCTTCACATGTTGCGTTAAGAAAAACTCTTGTACGAGATCCAGGAGCTTTTGGTCCCAACAGCTTTCTTGGCTATTTATATCTACAGTATTCCAATTTATATTTGTATTGAAGTCCCCAGTTAGTATAATTCTTTCCGATTTCTCTTCCATTTTATGTAGTAATGATCTTAAACTCTGAATTGTACTCTCTGCCAGGTCCTCATATTCGTCTCTTTCCCATGTGTTTGATCTGGGTGGCATGTACAAATTGGCTACAGTTACTTTACCTTCAGATGTGTCGATCTCTACGGCAATCAGTTCTACTTGTGATGGTATATCTAGTTTTATTTCCTTGACTTTTAGATTTTTCTTAGTTAATATTATAATTCCTCCTCCTTTTCTTAAATTTCTGTCTCTTCTCCATATATTGTATTCCTCTAAGTTTAGTATGTCATTGGATATCCTTGGTGTTAATTTTGTTTCAGTTAGGCATGTTATTTGTGGTTCATTTTCTCTGACATAATCATTCATCTCTAATAATTTAGGTACCATTCCATCCACATTTGAGAA
The DNA here is from genome assembly GCF_032717465.1 of Coenobita brevimanus. Taxonomy (NCBI): domain Eukaryota; kingdom Metazoa; phylum Arthropoda; class Malacostraca; order Decapoda; family Coenobitidae; genus Coenobita; species Coenobita brevimanus. The sequence goes on from NC_137009.1 coordinate 17,819,345, forward strand.
CATCAACTTTATCATCTTGTTTATATACTTGTCATGACATGGTTCTACTACTTTCCTCCTTTTTATTCCATCCTGTTTGTGTACCACTTTCGTACCTGGAATCCTATTACTTTGTAAAAAAATTTCTTCTTCTCCTCTTCTGATCTTCCCTCATTTTTTGTTTTTGCTTCCTCCCTTTTCTCTTTCAGTAATTCCAGTTCCTCTTGTGTTAGGCATCTTTTTATCCATACATTTTTGAATGTGTGTGTGTGTGTGTGTGTGTGTGTGTGTGTGTGTGTGTGTAAAAGAAGGCTGTGTGCTAGTTATATTTTCTAAATCTGGCTGATATAATATTTTGGGCCAGCTCCATGCTGCCCTAATTGTTGGTCGCATTTTCTTTCTTGTATTAACGTATTCTTTATTCTTGTTTATTTTTGGTAGGCACTTCTATCCCTCAGAAATAACCAATTCCTACCAAATTTGTACACATTGACCTAATTCTGTACACAAGGTTTTGTTTGCAAGGCAACTGCTCGTTGTCAGGCAACGGCTGAAAATCCACCTTCTTTGTACCTTTCACGATTTGAGCTGTAGCAGCACTATTGAATGGGCACAGAGAGCTCTCACTTCCTTAGGCGTAATCTTGATGTCATTCCTTATCAGAAGTCAGCCATCCATTTTTCCCCTCTGTCCTCTAGTTTTCGATTGACAACCCTACTAAGACTGGCCTCAGTGACCCTGGCAACCAGTACCGGTTTTCAAAAATGCCTCCCCCCCCTCTAGTTCCCCAGCGGCTGGATGGAACTGAATGAAATTTTGCATGCTTATAGACACTGACTAGCACTACAACTTTCTGCTGTACACCTATGTGCTACATTGGCCAGGACAGAGGTCAAAGGTCATCAAATGCAAAAAGGGTTAAAATACGTAAAATCACTATTATGGTCGCAGAAAATGGTAAAGTTCCGAAAAGTATTAAGCCAGGGCCATCATTAATGGGTGGAATGTTGGACTGGAATATCTCCATACAAAAATAAGATTTAGTGTCGACATCAGCTTACACTTAGTTCTACCTCTGGTAAACAATTCCGCGAATTTCAAGTTCCCTAGCTGCTCTGTGGGTGGATGGAACCGTATGAAACTTAGCCTGCTTATAGACGTTAAGGAGTACTACATGTGTGCTTCGTACATGCATGACCTGTATCACTGAGGTTAGGGGTGAAAGGTCATCAAGTGCAGAAAATATGAAAAGCACTGAAATTACGACCTTGCTCGTGCGAAATGCAAAGGCTGCGAAGATTATTACGCCAGGGACATGATTCCTGGGTGGAATGCTGCACTTAAGTACCTTCTAAAAATGACAGTGTCAAAACAATAGTACTTGGTCCTCTTAGAGCCGGCTATCGTCGCCTACTTTTTATTATTATTATTACTTTTCGAAACAGTTGGAGATAACGACAGGAAAAACTAAAACTGGTGCACAGTCAGCGAAATACATCATGTCATCATTGAAAACTGTGCACAGTTTGTTTATTCTTTATTTGGCAAATGGAATAGTTTTTTAAGCTAAGGAATCAGTTGTAGATAAAGACAGCAATGATAGATACTGGTGCATAATCAGGGAAATACTTCATGCTGTCATAAGTAAGAAGAATTTTGTATTTATTAGTTTGATCCTCTTGTCCCACCAGCATACATCTCAGGAAGCAAGAGCAGCACACCACCTCCACAGCCTAAAAGTAGAACCAAGAAGGGGCCCTGGAGGTGGATGAGACTGAACACCACCTGCAGAGGTAAGAGAAGGGAAATATCAGATCCAGGCTAGGGCAGAGAGAGAGAGAGAGAGAGAGAGAGAAAAAAAAAAACTGCATTTCATTAAAACAATATTAGTTTACCACAATACCCAGCGACATATCATACACATACTCCAGGTATTGAAATTAATTATTATGACCTATTCAGGAATAAATTTATCTTGGCATCTATCCCTAGTCGAGAATGAACGAATAAGTGGAGTTGGCTGGTAAAGGAATTGATGGCTTTAGTGAATGTTGGATTAGACAAAGTTGCTCACCTAATAAATTCCGTGATTAGACGGTTATTTGTTCACGTTTTCACTTTCCCACCTTCAGCCATTATATAACACGATAACTGAACAGCGGTGTGCGATGGCACAAAAAATTGGAAGAGTAAAAAATAATGAGTTCTTACAATGAAATAAGAGAGTTAAAACTTTGATCAGTTAAAGGATACTGAGAGGACAGTTAGAGGCTACTGAGTGGAGGTCAAGATAAATTGAAGAGCCGTAACATGGAAAAAATATTAAGGCAAATCAGCAGAGAATGTGTGGCCGAGGGAGTAGTTATGGCACCAAGATAAAGTGATTCCTGTGTACCTTTTAACAGATCATAAACAATTGTCTTACATGTCTGGTGTCACTGTCCAGCGTCTCCTCCTGCCCTTGATACTTCTCCTCGGCCGCGTCCTTATGCTTTGACTCCCTGATGTAATATGCAATGAGGTCGTTGTACCACTTGTTCACCAGACCCACCTGCACACATCGCCACATCACTCTGTCGACGCTTCGCAGGTATGTTGCACCCTGAACCACACATCAAGGAGGCTATGAGTGATGGTTTCTCAACAACCATGAAAGAGTCACAATATGAGATGGCATCAAACATACTTTGACATACGGACTGTTTTACCTCCTTAAATAACTAGTGTTATTTACCCCACCCTACCCTGCTGAACACCCAGGTGCAAACATTGTCAGATTTTTGAGGTTAGTCATATCGATATTTGACATATATAACAGATTTTGGCATGCCCAACACATATGTTTTACCAGTATTCCTTTGAAAATATTGTTGGGATAATTACCTGATAAGCTTTTGTCTTGGATTATACAGTCCGTATGCAGAGCGACAATCATCATCACGGACTTGTGGGAATGACAACTGTGTGATCTATATATATCTAGCTCTGTCTTTCGGAATATAAATATCTATATATACATATACACCGATATATACATACACACACATACACACACACACATATATCTTTCTATCTATCTATCTATCTATCTATATATGAATGTATATAGAGACGAATGAATGAATATACATATATATATATATATATATATATATATATTATATATATATATATATATATATATATATATATATATATATATATATATATATATATATATATACAGGGTGTTTCAATAAGTGTTCATAAATTTCAGTATGAATAGAGTTGGATAATATAAATATACTATACTATGTGACACTTCTGGCAATTCGTCATATTTACTGTGATATTACACATTTTATGTTTAATAGGAAACTCTAGGGGATGAAAAAGATCAGTAGCTTACCATCACCTCAATACCTTTATTTTTTCATAATCTTGTATACACCGGTGTAATGTACACTATTAACGAAACCTACACAAATGTGAACCTAAAGCAGCAAATCATGTTTGCCTCATGGATTTCAACGAAGCTTCGTGAATTGAAGGTACTGTGAGAAGGTGACAGAAAGAAGGATGTACCGGCAGTCTTAAGTCAGCACCAGACATGGAGCCATACACGTCTGCAGAGTGCACAGACATGTTACTTACGTTGGGTGCAGCAGGAGGAAATACAGCTGAAGCAGTAAGGATGTATGGTGAGCGATATCCTAACCGGAGGCAACCATCTCGGCCTACCTTCCTCCGTGTAGAACGACAACTACAGGAATATGGCACACTGAATCCACGTGCAGTAAAGAGAGGAAGGCCTCATGCTGAGCACCTACCCGATGTAGAAGAGGATATTCTCAACGCCATCGGAGATGAACAATTTACAAGTACACGTCGACTTTGTGCACGATTCGGTGTGGCTCATGCATCTGTATGAAGGATTGTAAACAGACAAGGCCTGTACCCGTATCATCACTAGCCCATCCATGCTCTGACTGAACATGATTATCCCTAGCGAGTGGATTTCTGTAGGTGGCTTCTTACCGGTACTCATGAGAGGGAGAACAACGATTTTCTTTGCACATATTTTGTGGAGTGATGAGACTGTGTTCACAAGAGGTGGCATGCTAAACCATCATAATATGCACACATGGGCGCCAGAAAACCCACATGTAACAACAACAAGGGAACATCAAGAACGCTTTGCGATCAGTGTGTGGGCCAGTATTCTTGGTGATCATCTAATCGGATCATTTTTGCTACCACAACGACTTACAGGCAATGTGGACACCAGATTTCTTCAGGATGACATCCCCATACTACTTGAAGATGTGCTCCTCAGAACACGTACGCGAATGTGGTTCCAGCATGATGGTGCTCCACCTCACTTTGCACAAGGTACGGGGGATTTCCTTATGCTATGTACCCTGACAAGCGGATAGGCCACACAGGTCCCATTGGCTGGCCAGCTAGATCATCCGACCTAACTCCACTTGACTTTTATCTTTGGGGACACCTGAAGTGCAGGGTGTCTGGTACACCAGTCAACACCCGTCAGGAACTGTGGTAAAGAGTTCAAGAGGTGTGCAGAGAAGTATGGAACACACCAGGGGTATTTGAACGTGTACGCCAGTCACTTCTGCGCCGAGCCCAAGCCTGTATCATTGAGGGGGGGACAAGTTTCGAGCACGTATTGTAATTCTGTAGTGAACAATACATCGGTGTACACAAATGCATGATAAAATAAAGGTATTGAGGTGATGGTAAGCTACTGATCGTTTCCATCCTCTAGAGTTTCCTATTAAACATAAAATGTGTAATATCAAAGAAAATATAACAAATTTCCAAAAAAGTCACATAGCAAAGTATATTTATATTTTCCTACTCTATTCATTCTGGAATTTACGAACACTATTTTTGAAACACCCTGAAAAAAAATATATATATATATATATATATATATATATATATATATATATATATATATATATATATAATATATATTATATAATATATATTATATATATACATATATATAATATATATTATATTATATATATAGACAGATATATATATATATAATATATATATATATAATATATATATATATATATTATATATGTATAATATATATACAATATATATGCATATAACATGTATATATATAATATGTATGTATATAATATATATATATATATATATATATATATATATATATATATATATATATATATACATATATATAATATATATACATATATATAACATATATATAATATATATATATATATATATATATATATATATATATATATATATATATATATATATATATATATATATATATATATATATATATATATATATATATATATATATATATATATATATATATATATATATATATATATATATATATATATATATATATATATATATATATATATATATATATATATATATATATATATATATATATATATATATATATATATATATATATATATATATATATATATATATATATATATATATATATATATATATATATATTATATATATATATATATATATATATATATATATATAATATAAACATAATATATATATATATATATTGCCAGACGCTCAATCCCGTTTGGGGTGGCCACAAACAAATCGCACTCCAAGTCGCCCTGTCCCCCGCCATTTCACTACCCTCCCCAACTCACACCCCCTCCTTCATATACCTCTCCACCCCATCCCTCCATCTCATCCTCGGTCTCCCCCTCCCTCTTCCACCCTCCACCTCTTTCACATACACTCTCTTCGTCAGTCTGTCACCCTCCATCCTCTCCACATGGCCAAACCACCTCAGTGTATTCCTCACAACGCTTCCTATCACATCCACATCAACACCACATACGCTCCTTTATATCCTCATTCGTCAGCCTGTCTCTCCACGTGACTCCACAAGCTCCTCTAAATAACTCTATTTCCACCGCTCTATACTCTTGACTTGTGTCCTTCCAACAACGTCCAAGCTTCACTTCCGTACGTTAGAGTTGGTATCACAATACTGTCATGTATAACTTTTTACTTCCATGCTCACTTCCCTGTTTCTTATCACTGCTTTCAAGGATAGCAACCTTTCTTCCTGCTGTACCCTTTCAAGCACTTCACCCTCCAAACCTCCATCCTTACTCATATATATAAATACTATATATATACTCACATTTTCCATATTCCTCACCATCCAACCTCGCATATACATTCACTGACTTCACCTCTCTCAAAGACCATCACTTTACTCTTCCCTACATATATATATATATATATATATATATATATATATATATATATATATATATTATATATATATATATATATATATATATATATATATATATATATATATATATATATATATATATATATATATATATATATATACATATATATATATATATATATATATATACATATATATATATATATAATATATATATATATATATATATATAATATATATATATATATATATATATACGATATATATATATATATATATATATAATATATATATATATATATATATATATATATATATATATATATATATATATATAATTATATATATATATATATACAGTTTATATATTATATATACAACTCACATCCTCCTTTCTCATATACCTCTCCACCCCATCCTTCCATCTCATCCTAGGCCTCCCCCTCCCTCTTCCCCCCTCCACCTCACTCACATACACTCTCCTCGTAAGTCTCTCACCCTCCATCCTCTCCACATGGCCAAACCACCTCAGTGTATTCCTCCTAACGCTTCCTATCACATCCACATCCACACCACAACGCTCCTTTATATCCTCATTTGTCAGCCTGTCTCTCCATGTGACTCCAAAGGCTCCTCCTAAATAACTCATTTCCACTGCTCTCACTCTTGACTTGTGTCCTTCCAACAACGTCCAAGCTTCATTTCCATACGTTAGAGCTGGTATCACAATACTGTCATGCAGTAACTTTTTCACTTCGATGCTCACTTCCCTGTTTCTTATCACTGCTTTCAAGGAACCAGCAACCTTTCTTTCCTGTTGTACCCTTTCAAGCACTTCACCCTCCAAACCTCCATCCTTACTCATCACACTAGCCAAGTACTTAAACGTACTCACATTTTCCAATTCCTCACCATCCAACCTCGCTGTACATTCATTGACTTCATCTCTGTCAAAGACTATCACTTTACTCTTCCCTACTGTCACCTTTAAATTCCGTTTCTTACACACTCTCCCAAACTCATCCACCAAGTCTTGCAGCTCCCATTCGTCTTCACTCAACAACACAGTATCATCTTCAAACAATAGTACAGGGAGTTTCCAAACACTACCCTCTCTCACCAGGGCCACTCCAACATCCACTACCCTACCTTGTACCTCTTTTATTACCCCATCCATGTACAGATTGAATAATCATGGAGACATGACACATCCCTGTTTCAACCCAACCTTTAAAGAGAAAAATTCACTCAGTTCACCATCCACACGCGCTGCAGGCTTAGCACCATCATACATACTCTTCACAACATTCAACAATTTCCCATCTACTCCATATATTCTTAATACTTTCCACAATCCTTGTCTATCCACCCTGTGATATACTTTCTCCAAATCCATGAAAGCCACATACAACGTCTTTCCCTTCTCTAGAAACGATAACACTAAAGATCTAAGAATGAATATCTGATCTAAACAACCTCTTCCCTTCCTAAAGCCTCCCTTTTCTTCTCCAATTAATTCCTCTGTTCTTTCTCTAACTCTGTCAATAAGTATCCTACCATACACTTTTCCTATTATACTAAAAAGACAAATGCCCCTATGATTACCACACACTTCTTTTTTCCCTTTTCCTTTGTACAAGGGAATGATTATACCTGACTTCCAATCCTCCGGGACTCTACCTTCCTCCCAGGTCAATCTGCACATCTTTCACATCCATTCTTCTACTATCTCTCCCCCATGCTTCAGCATTTCACCACACACTCCATCAATTCCTGGGGCTTTCCCCAATTTAACTTTCATCATTGCTTCCACAACTTCTATCCTACTGATTTCTTCCTGTCTTCTCACCTCCCTCCTTCTCCCAGCCATTCCCCAGCCACTTATACTCGCATTACTTCCATCCTGTATGTTCAACAATTCCATAAAGTATTCTATATATCTGCTCACTTTTTCTCCCTTCTCCACTAGTAATCTACCATTTTTATCTTTCACTCCCCTACTAACTTCACTTCCACCCTGTCTTACTCTCTTCACCACTTTTCAGAACATTTTCTTACAGTCCCTCCACTTTACACTGAAATTCCTTCCAAATTCCTCATCCACTCTCTTCTTACTCTCTCTTACTAATCTTTTCACCACCCTCTTCCTTTTAACATATTACTCTCTCTTCCGCCTCTCTACTTCTTCCAAGCCCCTATTTCTCATCAATTCATTGTATGCTTTCTTCTTTTGTGCCGCAACCTGTCTCACCTCATCATTCCACCACGCTCTTCCTTGCACCCCCCTCCGTCTTCTCTTCATCTTACAGACCACATCACATGCTGCACATATTTCTTCTGTGAATACCCTGCACACAACCTTCCAGGTCCCCCATCTGCTCCAATTCATATTTACCCAATCGTTCCTCCACTTCCCTTTTATATTCTTCCTTTTTCTCATCCTCTTGTAACCATTCCACTCTCCTTGCAAATACTCCTTCTTCCCGTCCTTCCCCTCTTCTATTTCTCCATCTTATTTCGATCTTGATTCTGTCCACCACCAAGTAGAGGTTAGAAAGTCCACTCCCCCAAAATGTATAAGCTCTTGCATCCATTACACATCTTCGAATCCTTTCATCCATACACAGATAATCAATCATTGCCTTCCTTTCATTCAGTTCATCACCCACCATTCTCATCACTCGCCTTGTATAACTGTGGATCATTTTACGTCTGAAGAGGGTATTGGCTATCACCAACCCCCTCCCAGCACAAATATCAACTATCTCACTGCCATTCTCATCTATCTCAGTAGGCACACCCCACTCACCAACTATTACATTCACCTTCACATGCCCTACTTTACCATTCATATCACCGATGAAAAACACTCTAATATATATATATATACATACATATATATATATATATATATATATATATATATATATATATATATATATATATATATATATATATATATATATATATACTGTATATATATATATTTCTGTGTATATGTATTTATATATATGTTTATATATATATATATATATATATATATATATATATATATATATATATATATATATATATATATATATATATATATATATATATATTTATCTTTATCTATGTATCTATCTATATCTATATTTATATATATCTATCCATCTCTCTCTCTCTCTCTATATATATATATATATATTTATGTGAAGAAGAAGGAACCAATGGGAATGAGCCTGGAAAACTGTTCCTTCCAAGAGAAAAACAAAATACAATAGAGAGCCAAATTCAAGATCCATTCATTTCGAGACGCCTGGACACACTGCGTTTGAAAGACTGGAGATCATAGGAAACAGAAAATACAGACAGAGGGAGACAGTTTCAGAGCTGACCTGTTGCATAAATGAAGGACTGGGAGTAACGGTTAACTCTTGCATGAGAGAGTTGAACAGAAAAGGAGTGAGAGTTTGCTGCTGGAAGGGTGCTACGCGCCCGTCGTAGAAGTGGAGGAATGGATGCAGACAGTTCAGAGGAAAAGTGACCATTGAAGTAGCGATAGAAAAGAGATAAAGATGCAATATTGCGGCAAAGAGTCAGAGGTTAAAGGGAGTCAGTAAGAAGGGGAGAGTTAATGAGACGAAAAGCCTTTGACTCAACCCTATTGAGAAGAGGATACAAAAACTCACACTGGCAGACGATAAAAGATGTATTCCAAACAGTTTCGGCGACATCTGTCGCACTCTTCAGTGGATCTACAGACAGAGAGTGGTAAATACAAATGCTGAGAAGCTGCTTATATGCAGGGTGAGGACACATTTTCCCAACCACACCTGATGTGACCTCACCAGCTCTCCCTCTACTCTGTGCAAGACTTGAGTGAGGGATTACAAGGGGCGGCAAGACCTTGCCACTAATCCTTTCATCACTGGATCTAATTTATACATTTCTTCACTGTGGTTAGAATTATTATATCTCTCTATATATACAGCTTTCACAATCCTACGTTTCTTATAGTTACTACATTTGTACAATATTTTGCTAGAATTCCAGTCGATTCTATGGTCGTTTTCCGAAGAATGAACATCCATCCATCCATTGCCAGACGCCATGTATCCCAAACGGGGTGGTCAAGGGCTTAGAGTTAATTGTTTTACAGGGAGGGGCAGTAATCCTCCACCAACCCCACTTAACACGTAGGGATGCCAACAGCATCTGGTGTTCCCAGGCGGTCACCCATCCAAGTACTAACCAGACCCAATACACTGCATTATTAATGTTGCCTATCTTACGAGCATACTTGTGTTCCTTAATGCGAGTATCCAAATCCCTTCCAGTTTCACCAATCTAAACCAAATCACAGTCTCTACATGGAATTTTGTATACCCCTGCAGTTTTGTTACTAATGGGTTTATTCTTTACCAGCATTGATCTTAAGGTGGAAGTATATCTAAATGCAATGTTTACATCCAAATCATGACTCACAGATTTGACACATACGGAACCGTGATGTATGGCTTATTTTGCTGACTTTGTGATGTTGGTCTAGGTACAAAACAGGCTTTTCTGGTTTTAAAATACGCTTGCCTTATAAATCAACTGGGATATTTTAGATCTAAAAATATTTTCCATATCTTGGCGTTTTCCATATCCAGATGTTGGGGACTACTAATTCTGAGTGCTCTAAGTAACATAGAAGAAAAAACTGACATTTTAGTGGAACTGTGGTGATATGAATAATAATGTATATACAAATTGCACTGGGTTGGTTTCCTGTATACAGAAAAGCTAAGTGTCCTAAGTTCATCTCTGTGCACAAATACATCTAAAAATGGAAGGGAGCCATTATTTTCCCATTCAACTTTAAATTTAATTGAGGGAACCAGAGCATTTAATTTTGTAAGAAAATCGTCAAAGTTACCATATACGTCTGGCCAAAATGAAAACACATCATCAACATACCTATACCAAATTAAATTTTGAGGAGATATGGTGGTATGAAGGTTGGATTCAAAATATTCCATGTACAGGTTACTAAGAATTGGAGAGACGGGCGAGCCCATACCCATGCCAAACTTTTTCATGAAAAACTGATCATAAAAAAAAAATGCATTACATTGCACACACAGGCTAATAAGTTGGAGAAAGACATCATGTGGCGTGGCGAGATCAATGTTACAATTAGGTAATTTTTCTTCCAAGAAACTAATAACATCTTCAATAGGGACTTTAGTAAAAAGCGAATCTACATCAAAACTGACCAACCTGCCACTGGAGAAACTGAGAGACTTAATCTTATCAATAAAATCAGCAGAGTTTTGGACATGGGATTTAGAGAATGTGCCAACCAATGGTGCTAATTTGTTCGCTAGAAATTTTGAAAGTTTGTAAGTGAATGAGCCACACTGTGAGATGATAGGACGAAGGGGAATCTGTGGTTTATGGGTCTTTGGTAATCCATAAATGTAAGGTAATTTTGGATTAATTTGAATGAACTTACTTGCATCAATGTTTGGCACATCCTTTAACCCGCGGCGTCACGTCAATGTTCTTTAACATCCACACGTTTTGTCACTGCCAATCCCGTCGACGTACATAAACGCGAAAAAATTGCAAGGGCCCTAATTTGCACAATTTTCAATTTTCGATAGTGATTTTTGGTACGTATACACATGACACCTTCCTCAACAAGATGCCAGGCAGGGACAATGCCTTACCCAGCATGAACTCCCCCCCCCCCTGCATGCCATTGTTTCAGCAATTCACCTGTTATCAGTGACCTGGCCAGAGTAACCATGTCACACCACAGTACGAAATTCAGGGCCAGAGAGATTTCCCAATCAATGACAATGTGGAGGACAAACTTTACATAACATTAGAGGAAGAAACAGAAATGATGATCAGGTAATGTGGCAAAAAAAGGTCAGGTATTAGTGAGAGAAACAATGCTTATAATGCCTATATTACTGCTTGAAAACCAATATACTCTTGTACTACATATAAATTCGTACCAAGTAAATAAATAAATACCATTTATGAGTGGATAAAATAGTTATCCTCCCATAGAACTCGTTTTCTTTGGTGCCAGCCTGATAGAAAACCCAGTAAGGTAAGGAGGTACTCCTACCTGTAATGAGTATTTAAAACCTCAGGTGAGCGATTTCTCTATGAATTTTCGATGTTTCTCACCAAAAGCGAAGGTTTGAGCCAAAAAAAAAAAAAAAAATCCTAAAATGGTCAGGATTGGGGGGAGTCAGTGGTGGAAAAGTGGTCGGGATGGGGTGGGTTAAAAGGCTTTTGACTTTCTTATTAAGGTCTGTGGATAACCGCTTGAGAGGGGATGACACAAGTTTTTCGTAAGTAGTGTCATCACTCAACAGGTGGTTCATCTTTTCTACATAATCAGGTTTGTCTAAAATGACCACACAATTACTTTTGTCCGCTTTTGTAATAAGAATAGAATAATTTTTCTTGAGACTTTCAAGGGCCAAACGAAAACGTCGTGGTATGGAGTCATTGGATTCAATTTTTCCTATGAAACTGCTAACTATTAAACCAGTAAGGCACGGGATATCCAGCTTGCTGTTAAAGGTAGCAGAAACAAAATCAAGTGTTACATCCTTTCCTGGTTTCAAGGCAAAGGACAAACCTAGATTTAACACTTGCTCCTCGACACGACTCGGTACATACGTAGAAAGATTTAAGATGGAATTCGGTAACATACACATACTCCACGGACTTTGGTTACACAAATCACTAAGTTTTTCTTGCAGTCGGATACGTGTGAAAAAAGTTTCTCTGTTACATTTCTTATCAGCTGTTTCACATATTGCTTGAAATAAATCACTTGGCAGTTGTTGTTTGGGGAAACTCAACATATGTCATAGATTGTAGTATGTTTCATTAATTTCTCTCTTCACGCTGCGTATACCATCCTTCAGTAACATCCATGCAGAATCAGGGAAGGAGTCGTGTTGCTGCCTGAAGAGAGAAGGTCTGAAAGATCTAGGCACCATTTGTTCATGGAGACAATCGGTGAGGAAATGTTGCTGTAGCACTTGATATTGTTTCTTCTACCTTTAACAGCAAGCTGGGTATCCCGTGTCTTACTGGTTTAATAATTAGCAGTTTCATAGGAAATTTTGAATCCAATGACTCCATACCACGACGTTTTCGTTTCGCCCTTGAAAGTCTCAAGATAAATGATTCTGTTCTTATTACAAAAGCAGACAAAAGTAATTGTATGGTCATTTTAGACAAACCTGATTCGTGGCAAGGTCCTTGCCGCCCCTTGTAATCCCTCACTCAGGTCGTGGACAGAGTCGAGGGAGAGTCTGGTGAGGTCACATCAGGTGTGGTTGGGAAAACGTGTCCTCACCCTGCATATAAGCAGCTTCTCAGCATTTGTATGTATCACTCTTGGTCTGTAGATCCACTGAAGAGGGCGACAGCTGTAGCAGAAACTGTTTGGAATACATCATTTTTCGTCTGCCAGTATGGGTTTTTGTATCCTATTTCATGGTCACGATAGTGTGACTCTTCAGCCGCTATTGAGAAGAGCTGTATATGGGGAGCCTCCCCACACATGAGAGTTGTACTCCACACAGGGGCGGATGAAACCCCTGTATAGAGTCAACAATTGTGAAGGGGCAAAGAAGGAACGGAGTCGGCTTAGCACACCCAATCGCTTGGAAGCAGATTTTACAAGAGATGTAATATGATCTTTCCAAGACAAGTCCCGAGCAAATGAAACCCCAAGCATGTTCATCGATGATGTGGGATTAAGTTGAGCATTATTAAACATAAGTGGGTATACCTGTGGAAGCTTTTGTCGGTTTGATAGATGCAAAAACTGAGTCTTTGATGCATTAAAAACAACCAGGTTATTATTACCCCAGTCAGAGATACGAACCAAGTCAGACATTAGGTGTGCCATAGCCTCATCCCTTGCCTGTTGAAGTAACTGCTGAGATGGACGTTGTGGGAATCGAATGGAAAGGTGAAGGGTGGAGTCATCAGCGTATGAATCGATAGGGTTAGATGTACAGCTTAGAAGGTCATTGATGAATAAAAGGAAGAGAGTTGGTGATAGGACAGAGCCCTGAGGAACACCACTGTTAATAGATCTAGGAGAAGAACGATAGCCGTCTACAATAGCGGCCATAGAATGACCAGAAAGGAAGTTAGAGATGAAGGCACAGATAGAAGGATAGAAACCGTAAAAGGGCAGTTTGGAAATTAAAGATTTATGCCAGACTCGATCGAAAGCCTTAGAGATGTCAAGTGCAATGGCAAAGCTTTCGCCAAAGTCCCGAAAAGAGGATGATCAGGAGTCTGAAAGGTAGATGAGAAGATCGCCTGTGGAGCGTCCCTGACGGAACCCATACTGACGATCAGAAAGAAGGTTGTGATAGGAAAGATGCCTTAAAATTTTTCCATTAAGAATAGAATCAAAGACTTTTGAGATACAGGATGTTAAAGCAATTGGACGATAGTTAGAGGGTTGGGAATGGTCACCCTTCTTTGGGACTGGCTGAATGAGAGCAAATTTCCAGCAAGAAGGAAAGGTACAAGTTGTCAGACAAAGGCGAAAGAGTTTGCCTAGGCAGGGTTTAAGCACAGAAACACAGTTCTTGAGAACAACAGGAGGGACTCCATCAGGCCCATTTGCCTTATTAGTACTGAGGCCAGCAATAGTAGAAAATACATCAGCTGAAGAAATTTTAATGTTAGCCATGAGGAAGTCAGAGGGGGGAAGTGATGGAGGAACAGCACCGGAATTGTTTAAGGTGGAATTGGAGGAGAAAGTCTGAGCAAAGAGATCTGCTTTATCAGTAGAAGAAATAGCTAAGGAGCCATCAGAGTAGAAAAGAGGAGGAAAGGATGATGAGGTAAAGTTGTTAGAAAGGTTTTTAGCAAGGTGCCAGAAGGAACAGGAAGAGTTCGAGTTAGAGAGTTGAGAGCATTTTGTACGGATGAAATTATTTTTAGCAGAGCGAAGAACAGACTTAGCACGATTCTGGGCAGAAATGTATAAAAGATGTGATTCAGGGGTGGGTTGGCTCCAGTACCTTTTATAGGCCCTCTCCTTGTTGCGGACAGCATTAGAACAAGCATGACTAAACCAAGGCTTTTGTGCATTAGTCAAAGGATATGAGAAAGGAATGTATGCTTCCTTGCCTGAGAGAATAACTTCCGTAATGCGCAAGGCACACCCAGATGGCTTCCGGCCATGGAAGCAATAATCATTCCAGGGAAAATCAAAGAAGTACTGCCTGAGGGCCTCCCAATCCGCAGCTCCAAATTGCCAGAAATGACGTTTTTCTGGAGGGTCCGCAGGCTGTACCGGAGTGATAGGACAGGTTAAGGTGATAAGGTTGTGATTGGAGGAGCCCAACGGAGAAAAAAGATTAACAGTGTAAGCAGAATGATTAGTTGTAAGGAAGAGATCAAGTATGTTGGAGCTTTCTCCAAGGCGCTCAGGGATACGGGTAGGGTGCTGTACAAGCTGCTCAAGGTCGTTAAGGATAGAAAAGGTGTAGGCTTGTTCACCAGGTGGATCAGTGAAAGGAGAGGAGAGCCAAAGGTGCTGGTGAACATTGAAATCTCCAAGAATGGAGATTTCAGAGAAAGGAGAAATGGATAGAATGTGTTCCATCGTAGAAGTAAGATAATCAAAGAATTTTTGATAGTCAGTAGAATTAGGAGATAAGTAAACAGCACAGACATATTTAGTCAGAGAATGACATGAAAGCCGAGGCCAGAGTGTAGAGAATTCAGAAGAATCGAGTTCAGGAACATGAGAGCAAGATAGCTGTTGTGTATATATAAACAACAGCCACCTTTGGCTTTGAAATGAGTATAGAGAAAGTAGGAGGATACAGAAAAGGGTTTGCTGTCAGTTGCCTCAGACAGCTGAGTCTCAATTAGGAAAAGAAGGTGAGGTTTAGAGATGGAGAGGTGGTGCTCAACAGAGCGAAAGTTAGAGGAAAGGCCACGAATGTTGCAGAAATGAAGATGAAGAGAGTCAGACAGTGGTTCCAGGAACCTTGAGTCGTCACCAGGAGAGGGGCTAAAGGTGGGGGCATTTATGGTCCCCCCCACCGGGGACTCCGAGGCTATGTTATTCGACGCCATTTCTTGAAAATTTTGGAAAGGAAATGTATATATATATATATATATATATATATATATATATATATATATATATATATATATATATATATGAATATATATGTAAATATGTATATATATGGATATATATATACACATATCTATCTATCTATATACACATACATATATTTATATACATATATATATATATATATATATATATATATATATATATATATATATATATAGATAGATAGATAGATAGATATATAGGTACATATATATATGTATGTATATATATAAATATATAGATTGATAGATAGATTAATATATATGTATATCAATCTATCTGTCTATCTATCTGTCTATCTGTACATATATATGTATCCATGTATCTATGTATGTATGTATCTATCTATCTATATAATATATATATGTATCTCTCTCTCTCTCTCTCTCTCTCTCGCTCTCTTTATATATATATATATATATATATATATATGTGTGTGTGTGTGTGTGTATATATATATCTCTATATATATATATATATATATATATATATATATATATATATATACCATATATATGTTATGAGGGAATGTAATTTTATGAAGTAAAAATGCTTTACTTTGTTGCTTGTGAATAGGGCAAAAAAATTACTTGTGAAAATCAAGCAGTAAGTTTTACTTTATCCCGGCTTACTTCGCCGATTCTTTAAGGACGAGAATTTATAAACTTTCTCAACAGTACACAACAGAGACTGATTACTCACGCATGCTGTTTGTTAGTACTGTTAGCCTCTAGAGAAAGTGACTCCACCCTGACAATCAATAACTAATGCTATTAACCTGAGACATCCCGTCGATGTATGGGTATGTTGCAACATTTTGCATTTGCCAGTCCCATCGACGTACTGGTACGTTTTGCGATTGCAAGGTCCCTAATTTCCACAATTTTCAATTTTCACGCGTGATTTTTCGTAAGTATACACGGGACACCTTCCTCTCTTCCTCTACAAGATGCCAAGCAGGGACAATGCCTTACACCGCATAACCTCCCCCCCCACCATTGTCTCAGCAATTCACCTGTTACCAGTGACCTGGCCAGTAAAGACATTCAGAGCCAGAGTGATTCCCCAATCGATGACAATGTGGAGGACAAAGTTTACATAGCATTAGAGGAAGAAAGTCAGAAATGATGATCAGGTAATGTGGTAAAAGAAGGTCAGAAGTGGTGATGAGTTAGTGTGTGAAACAATGCTTATAATGCCTATATTACTGTTTGAAAACCAATATACTCTCATATTACATATAAATCTGTACGAAATAAATAAATAAATACCGTTTAGGAGTGGTGTGGAATAGTTATCCTCCCATAGAACTCGTTTTCTTTGCAGCCAGCCTGATAGAAAACCCTGTAAGGTAAGGAGGCACTCCTACCTGTATCGAGTATTTTAAACCTCAGGTGAGCGATTTCTCTATGAATTTTCGATGTTTCTCACAAAAAGCAGAGGTTTTAACCCAAAAAAAAATCTTTCCAAAAATGGTCGGGACTGGGGGGGTGTTGGAGGTGCGAAAGTGGTCGGGACGTGACGGGTTAATGATAAACAGGTTCTTGCCGGTGCATTAACTCAAGGCTGGCACAACGGATTCATGCTTAATGCAAAAGACTGGCCTAAGTACTAATTATGAATAATACAAAGCATTAGTGCAAACTAGAAGCGGCAACTAAAATAAGCTTAATGTGGAGAAATAAAACACGAGTTTAACTACATCAAGCGGAAAGAAAAGAAACTGTAAATTTATTAATTACAATGAAATAGATTTACGTTACATGAGTCTTAAATGAACTCAAAATAACAAGGAGAATACACTTACTCGCTCACTCAAAGCTAAACTCTTTAGCCTAGGAAAAAATGAAAGGAAATATTGGTCAGTAGAGGGGGCTAAGCAGAGTGACTGGGCGTCGGTACATGGGACGGACGCTGTTATACACTAAACCTCTCCACCGATTCACCGTCTAGGTGGAGATTTCAGGAACTCGCTGTACGATGGCAGCATTGCTCCACGCTGGGCACAACGAATCTTCTCTGACGATGGTCAAAGCCTGACTAACTTCGAATTATGAAAGAGGGCGATGGCTGGCCGTGTTTGCTTCAACGGTAAACGGAAAGAAAGTGAGTGATATACACTCAAAATAAATCACTCAGCGAAGGTGCTAATGTCGCATGCAAGGATGATCACTTATGAAACATTGAAAAAAGTTCTAAAAACCGTCCCAATCCAGTGAATGCTAGGATGGTTGAACTGAGCAATACATAGTGAGAATTCCACTAGAATTCGAGGTTTTCACACTGAAACAAAAATGTCACGAACTTATAAACATGCTCGTGCGAATTCGTGACATTAAGCCCATCATAATTTTTTTTTTTCAAAAAAAAAAAACTTGATATACAAACATATAAATCCTAACTCAGTCACACAAGATTCACACTGTGGTGTGTGTACTATCCTGCTACAGGAGAAAAAAACAGTCTCCCATGAGCATAAAAACCTCGTATTTACGTTAACAGAAGCAAGCTTGAGGAAAAAACTCCGTGACGACAGTGAAAAATCCTGTACTCAGATCAAACTGGGCGAAAAGTTCGCTACATTTACGTTAACAACTAATTGTTATTTAGCGTGATGTATTTAATACACAATGTAGGTGTGACAGTTGTGGTGTAACTGTGCCTACTTGTAAAATTATATAATACAAATTAATAGTAAATAATGACGACAAGGCAGAAGAGAAGAGGCGGCGGCATGCGACAGGGACGATCAGTTGATCTGCATGAAAATGCTGCACCCGCCACGTGCACCTGCGAAAGGAATCAAGGTGGAGCATCAAAAGTGTCATTTCATTCTCTCTCTGCCTAGCAATCAGTGCTTATGTTTATTTTTAACCAGGAAACGTAGTCTTTGGATACACAAATCTCTCAGGACCACTGTAGTTTACTGGATAACCTACATTATTAACTAGGAAACGTGCCAGTTCTTGAATTGCCCAAATTTCTCAGAACGGGCAGTTTACTGGTTAACCTACATTATTAACCAGGAAACGTGCCAGTTCTTGAATTGCCCAAATTTCTCAGAACGGGCTGTTTACTGATTAACCTAACTCTACACTTACGATAATTACAGGAAGCTGAGAATCCCTACGCAATCTCAGGCAGGTCACATTTTAACACCCACCGTGGGTGTGAACACTCATGTGGATAATGTGCATTCTCCGGGAATCCTCAGTGAGGCCCACAGCTCGAGACATTCCACAAGGTAATTCAAACAGCCTCAGATTGTCTCTGCAGGGTTCTTGAACTTTCCCCTTAACCAACGGTATATATGTATGTACAGGCCCTGGACACAATGTGTCCTGTGGGGCCAACGGGCGAGATGTCAGGTCTGCACCCACATTACCACTACCCTGTCTCTCAACTGACTCAGAGATTATGGGTGTGGTTTCAAACGGCACAGGATGGACATATCCCTGATTGGTGGTACATTGGCACACACTGCAGGAATGCACAAAGCTATCTATTTCTCGTCCCATCCCTGGCCAGAAAAAGTCAGCATGGTTACGGCCCTGGGTTTTCCTTTTACTCATGTGACCTCCTGAGGCTGAGCAATGACCCCATTCTGACACTGCTTGGTGATACTTCGCAGGAACGACGAACTGCAGTCGAACCTCGCCCTGGGGTGTTCGTGATTCACGGTACAGACATCCTTGTTTACGATGGAACTTGGCTTGACCTCCTCGTGAATACTTTATCACTCTACCCTTTTGCTTCTTCTGCACGGCAGGAAGTGTCAGGTCAGAATGTTGTTTTTGAACAACATCTTGGCTACAAATATCTTGTGGCGATGCAATGGTCACCGAGGTGAAACAGTTCAGGGCCTCAGCCATGGCTTGTGTTACTGCAGCTGAAGTCTGAGTAGCATCATCTATGGTGCAACTATACTTAGCACCTTCTATGTTGCCTATGATAAGGTCAAACAAAAGTTCTGGCATGACAACTGCGACTGTCATACCAGTGTAAAATGGAGATGCCACCTGGATACGTGCCTCAGGGAACAATCTCAATGATCCATCAATAGGCTGAGCTTGGATCTGTTGACCTGTGTACTCCTCAGGCCGAACTAGACTCTGCCTGACAGAGCAACCTGAGGACCCATTGTATCTCAGGACCTTTACAGGAATACCTCCCACAAACCCTGGCTGAACAAGGAAGGCACCGTCACCTATGGGAGGGCCTGTGGAGGAAGCAGCCAGCTACTGATGAGGCTGCTGAATAAATGATGCGGCAAACATGGTGCCCTGAGAATTTGATACCTGATGGGTTGTACTCACCATCTGGGGAGATGGAGCGTTAACCTCCTGTGGCAGAGTGTTCATTGTCGCTGGGGGACTAGAGAACTGTGGGGAAGTACCTGCACTGCTAGGGACGACACCACCATGCTGCTGTTGAGGAATGAAGGCTGCGTTCGCCTCCTGCCTCTGATACACTGGGGCTGGTGCTGAAAAGGTTAGTCCCGATGGTTGATTGCATGGCTGATCCTGCTGATTAGGGTACTTGTTGTACCTCTTCCAAGCAGGTTTCTGTGTATTTTGCCCCTGGTCTTTCTGCAGTTTGTTTGGACCTTGGCCATTATTCTGAGAACGGCCTTGTTGCTGGGGTTCAGTCTGAGACGGTTTCCCAGATTTGTCAGCTTTCCTGTTCCAGGTGTGTTGCTTACGAGTTTGATAGCCGAATGCAGTGAAGAATGCATCAGCCTTCTCCATCATTTAGCTGGCATCCCTTACCTGGAAGATCTTAAGCTGAGCCATAAGTTCAGTAGGCCATGACTTTTCTAGCTGCGTGCGCAGCTTAAGGTCAATTATCCCCTCAGGTGTGGAAGGAGTTTCATCTTTCTCCATCCACTCATCTAAGTAAGCAGTAAGCCGATCAAGAAACTGAACGGCAGTCTCTTTTTCTTGTAAATGAGCCCTCATAAACTGACTCTTGGCGTCGTCAAGTGTGAGACTGTACACTTTGACGAGTGCGGCCTTCATCAATTCATACGTGAGATTGTCTCCACGAATTCTGTGGAGAATATCGAGGGCAGGGCCCTCAAACAAGCTAAGAAACTGAAGCCGCTTAGCTGCCTCATCGAGCTGGTATAGCTGAGTCATGTCTTCAAAATGAGCTATGAATGGCTCGATTCGCTCGCCTTCCTTGTATGGAGGAAGCTTGATGTGTGAGGTCGCTAGAACATGTGCAGGGAGAGCGCTTGTGGAGCTTGGGTTAGCTGCACCAGATGTGTCTGAAGCCAAGGAGACTAATTTGAGCTTCAGCATCTCAAGTTCAT
Organism: Coenobita brevimanus; assembly: GCF_032717465.1. Classification (NCBI taxonomy): domain Eukaryota; kingdom Metazoa; phylum Arthropoda; class Malacostraca; order Decapoda; family Coenobitidae; genus Coenobita; species Coenobita brevimanus. The sequence continues at coordinate 17,841,047 of NC_137009.1, forward strand.
GTTTTTCATGTGCCTCACGCTCAGCACGTTCGTGTTCTCGTTGTTCTCGCTCATATTCACATTCTCTCTCACGTTGTTCTAACTCGAGTTGACGTTCTCTCACGTTATTCTAACTCGAGTTGACGTTCTCTCTCATGTTGTTTTAACTCGAGTTGACGTTCTCTCTCACATGTTTTAACTCGAATTGACATTGTTTCTCACGTTGTTCTAACTCGAGTTGACGTTCTCTCTCACGTTGTTCTAACTCGAGTTCACGTTCTCTCACGTTGTTCTAACTCGAGTTCGCGTTGTTTTTGCTTGTATTCCATTGTTTTTGCTCGTATTCGCGTTGTTCTCGTTCGTGTTCAATTTGAATTCTACACTCTTCACGAGCATCATTCTCACGTTGCTGCTCGTAATTAAACCAAGAGAGTACGTATTCTTTGATTTTTTGGGGGGTCGCTAAGCCCCATATCTCTAACTTCCTGTACATAGGTATTGGTAGTCATGATGGTAACTCAGTCTGAGTGAACTAGAGACTAAGTACTGACTGCTACTTTCCAGAGAAATGCCAATAATCAAGAGTAAAGGATATAGGCACGGGTTAGTGGTAACCAGTTTTATCTAGTTAAACTGGTAAAGAAAGAAAATTAAAAAAACGGCTGACTGTAAAAACTATTACGTAAAATTAATAGAAATGAATCAATAATCACCAGTAAGATAGTGCCTATAGACTTTAATTATAGATACCTAAGTATGGGTGAGTGAGAATTATCTTGTTAATAACTTTAGAGCTAGGAGTTAATATCCTGGAATGAGATTGCCAGATGTCATGGGGGGAATATGAATTTATCAGGTAAAAATGCTTTTCTTTGTTGCTTGTGAATAGGGGAAAAAATTGACTTGTGAAAATCAAGCAGTAAATTTTACTTTATTCTGGCTTTCTTCGCCAATTCTCTAAGGACGAGAATTTATAAACTTTGTCATCAGTACACAGCAGAGACTAATTACTCACGCTTGCTGTTTGTTAATACTGTTAGCCTCTAGAGAAAGTGACTCCACCCCTGACAATCAATAGCTAATGCTATTAACCCGCTCCATCCCGGAGACGTGAATTCACGTCCTCACATAATGTGCACTCATATCCTGGAGACGTAAATTAACGCGGCAACATTGGAAGGTCCCTAATTTGCACAATTATCAATTCTTGCTAGTGATTTTTGGCACGTATACACGGGACACCTTCCTCTATTCCTATACAAGATGCCAAGCAGGGACACTGCCTTACACCACATAACCTCTCCCCCCCCCATGCACGCCATTGTCTCGGCAATTCACCTGTTACCAGTGACCTGGCCAATAAAGACATTCAGGGCCAGAGTGATTCCCCAATCGATCACAATGTGGAAGACAAAGTTTACATAGCATTAGAGGAAGAAACAGTCAGAAATGATGATCAGGTAATGTGGCAAAAAAAGGTCAGGAATGGTGATGAGTTAGTGAGTGAAACAATGCTTATAATGCCTATATTACCGTTTGAAACCCAATATACTCTCATACTACACATAAATTCGTACCAAATAAATAAATAAATACCGTTTATGAGTGGTTTGGAATAGTTATCCTCCCATAGAATTCGTTTTCTTTGCAGCCAGCCTGATAGAAAAGCCTGAAAGGTAAGGAGGTACTCCTACCTGTATCGAGTATTTTAAACCTCAGGTGAGCGATTTCTCTATGAATTTTCGATGTTTCTCACCAAAAACGGATGTTCGAGCCAAAAAAAAAAAAAAAAGGTCCCAAAATGTCTGGACTGGGGCGTACCACTGCCCAGAAAACGTTGGGATGGGGGGGGGGTTAATGATAAACAGGTTCTTCCCGGTGCATTAACTCCTGGCTGGCATAACGGATTTAAGCTTAATGCAAAAGGATTGACCTAAGTACCAGTTATAATAATAAAAAGCATTGGTGCAAACTAGGAGCGGCAACTACAATAAGCATAATGTGGAGAAATAAAACACGAGTTTAACTACATCAAGCAGAAAGAAAAGGAACTTTACATATATTAATTACAATGAAATAGAATTACGTTACATGAGTCTCAAATGAATTCAAAAAAACAAGAAGAATACACTCACTCGCTCACTCAAAGCTAAACTCTTAAGCCTAGGGAAAAAACGAAAGGAAATACTGATCAGTAGAGGGGGCTAAGCAGAATGACTGGGCGTTTGTACGTGGGACGGAAGCTGCAATATGCTAAACCTCTCCGCCGATTCACCGTTTAGGTGGAGATTTCAAAAACTCACTGTACAATGGTGACGCTGCTCCACGCTGGGCACAACGAACCTTCTTTCACGACAGACAAAGCCTGACTAACTTCGAATTATGAAAGAGAGCAAGGGCTGGCCGTGTTTGCTTCAATGGTCAAAGGAAAGTAAGTGAGCTATATACGCTCACAATAAATCACTCAGTGAAGGTGCTAATGTTGCACACAAGCTTGATAATTTATGAAACAGTGAAAAATGTTCTGAAAACCGTCCCAATAGAGAGAATGCTAGGACAGTTGAACCGAGTGATACACAGTGAGAATTCCACTAGAATTAGCGGTTTTCACACTGAAACAAAAATGTCACGAACTTATAAACACGCTCGCGCGAATTCGTGACCATTTATATATATATATATATATATATATATCTGTATATATATACAATATGTATATATATATATATATATATATATATATATATATATATATATATATATATATATATATATATATATATATATATATATATATATATATATATATATATATATATATATATATATATATATATATATATATATATATATATATATATATATATATATATATATATTGTATATATATATATATATATATATATATATATATATATATATATATATATATATTGTGTAGATCAGATATTCATTCTTAGATCTTTAGTGGAAAAGTTTCTAGAGAAGGGAAAGAAGTTGTATGCGGCTTTCATGGATTTGGAGAAAGCATATGACAGGGTGGATAGAAAAGGATTGTGGAAAGTGTTAAGAATATATGAAGTAGATGGGAAGTTGCTGAATGCTGTGAAGAGTATGTACGATGGTGCGAAGGCTGCAGTGCCTGTGGATGGTGAACTAAGTGAATTTTTCTCTTTGAAAGTTGGGTTGAAACAGGGATGTGTCATGTCTCTATGGTTGTTCAATCTGTACATGGATGGGGTAATAAAAGAGGTTCAAGGTAGGGTAATGGATGTTGGAGTGGCCCTGGTGAGAGAGGATAGTGTTTGGAAACTCCCTGTACTGTTGTTTGAAGATGATACTGTGTTGTTGAGTGAAGACGAAGGGGAGCTGCAAGGCTTGGTTGATGAGTTTGAGAGAGTGTGTAAGAAACGGAACCTAAAGTTGAATGTAGGGAAGAGTAAAGTGATGCTCTTTGAGAGAGGTGAAATCAGTGAATGTACAGCGAGGTTGGATGGTGAGGAATTGGAAAATGTGAGTACGTTTAAGTACTTGGGTAGTGTGATGAGTAAGGATGGAGGTTTGGAGGTTGAAGTGCTTGAAAGGGTACATCATTGAAGAAAGCTTGCTGGTTCTTTGAAAGCAGTGATAAGAAACAGGGAAGTGAGCATGGAAGTGAAAAAGTTACTAGATGACAGTATTGTGAAACCAACTCTAACGTACGGAAGTGAAGCTTGGACATTGTTGGAAGGACACAAGTCAAGAGTGAGAGCAGTGGAAATGAGTTATTTAAGAGGAGCCTGTGGAGTCACATGGAGAGACAGGCTGACGAATGAGGATATAAAGAAGCGTTGTGGTGTGGATGTGGATGTGATAGGAAGCGTTATGAGGAACAGACTGAGGTGATTTGGCCATGTGGAGAGGATGGAGGGTGAAAGACTGACGAAGAGAGTGTATGTGAGTGAGGTGGAGCGAGGAAGAGGGAGGGGGAGGTCGAGGATGAGATGAAGGGATGGGGTGGAGAGGTATATGAGAGCGGGGGGGGTGAGTTGGGAGCAGGACAATGAAATGGCGGGGGACAGGGCGACTTGGAGGCGATTTGTTTGTGGCCACCCCAAACGGGATTGAGGCGTCTGGCAATATATATATATATATATATATATATATATATATATATATATATATATATATATATATATATATATATTATATATATATATATATATATATATATATATTATATATATATATATATATATATATATATATATATATATATATATATATATATATATATATATATATATTATCCATCATCCAATCCTATGTTGTCCCCTGAGGAGTGTAGGAGCCCAGGGCTAGTGAAGTTGGTCCTGACAATTAAGATGAGAATGGCCAGTTACACTCATCACTGAATGGCATTACTTGAGGAATAAAGCCCAACCACCTACTACATATAAACCTACACAGGGTCAATCCGATTTGAGTGTCTGTATTTTCCAATTAAACCACCATGAGCCATAATTTGGTTACATGGTTACCACCAAACGTGGTAAATGGTTTCCTGGCTTACAATAAATCATTTGGCTTGTCACTCACTGTAGAGTCACCCGTAGGCAGATTGAAGAGGAAAGTATGAAGGAAGAAAGAAAGGGGAGTGTAAAGTCACCCGTAGGCAAAAGGACGCGGAAAGAGCGAAAGAAAGACAGAAGAGGATGGAAAGAAGAGAGGAAAGGGCAGACAAAGAAAGCAGTAGTACATCGAGTGAGTGTTTGGTGTGTGCCATATATATATATATATATATATATATATATATATATATATATATATATATATATATATAGGGTGTAATGCAACGTATGACAAAAACTTACACTAATGATCTATCATGTAATTCTGAGTATATTTTGTTCTATAAACATATGCTGTCTGCGACCCCAGTTCAGTACTCAGCATTCTGCTGTTTAAGTGTAAAAGCTTCGTGGCTTGCATGTGCCACTGGGGGAGAGCTTTGCAGGGTAACGGGAGATGAGTATTATTAGCATATACTGTGCTGTACATGAGAATCCCCTATCCTATCAGTACACGCGAGTGTTAACCTGTCACGTCACGATGTTTTCCGCACCTCCGACATCCCCCAGTCCCGAGGTATTTTCGAAAAATCTTTTTTTGGCTAAAACCTTCGCTTTTGGTGAGAAACATCGAAAATTCATAGAGAAATCGCTCACCTGAGGTTTAAAATACCCAGTCCAGGTAGGAGTTCCTTCTTACCTGACTGGGTTTTCTAACATGCTGGCATAAAAGAAAACGAGTTCTATGGGATTGTAACTATTTTATCCACTCAAAAACGGTATTTATTTATTTACTTGGTAGGAATATATATGTAGTATGAGAGTATATTGGTTTTCAAGCAATAATAAAGGCATTATAAGCATTGTTTCACTCACTAACTAATCACCATACCTGACCTTTTTTTGCCACATTACCTGATCATTATTTCTGGCTGTTTCTTCTTCTGATGCTATGTAAACATTGTCCTCCACATTGTCATCGATTGGGGAATCACTCTGGCCCTGAATATCTTTACTAGCCAGGTCACTAGTAACAGGTCCATTGCCGAGACAATGGCGTGAGGGGGGGAGGGGGGAGGTTATGCGGTGTAAGGCATTGTCCCTGCTTGGCATCTTGTAGAGGAATAGAGGAAGGTGTCCCGTGTATACATACGAAAAATCACGTGCAAAAATTGAAAACTGTGCAAATTTGGGACCTTACAATTGCACGACTTACTGGTACGTCGCCGGGACTGGCAAATGCAAATCGTTGCAACGTACCCATACGTCGACGAGACGGGGCGGGTTAAGAAGAAACTTTACGTAGCCTATTTATTCTTTAACATCAAATAATGCATTCATGCAATTCTTTTGCACAAATCGACTGTAATTAAAAAATAAATTCAAATTTTATGGCTTGCAAGGGAGTAGGGCGGGAAGGAGGAGAGGCTGGTGTATTGTTGCCAGTTATGTAATGTTTGGTTTTAGGATATGCTGCCAACATTATCATAACACCCACAGCTCATTCAATGAAAAAACATTACTGTACGGAGTGTTCAGCATCACTTTAAGTCAGGAGTAATAGTATTATTCATTACATTTTTTCTGCTTCAAGTAAACGTGGCACCATTTTTTTTTTTCATATCTTGTTGACGTGCGAACAGTGATACAGGATTGCCAATGTAATGACTATGCAGGTACACCTATTTTTTGCGTTTACCTAGCGGCACTATTTAACATGTGGCAACGTGATATCTAGCTACATTCTGGATATTTTTTGCCATTTTTAGGTGATACTCTAGAGATTTGTTCGTATTTTCTAGTGATGTTTTGCAGTGTTTACTATCTAGCAATATTCTAGCAAGGTTTCAAGTCTAAACTAGCGAGATCGCTGATAAGGACTTAGCAACCCTGCGTCCATTGTCATTTGAACGGGAACATTTGCAGGGGAGGCACACACTTCAAATATTGTTCTCTACTTTCAGTTGTTCACTGGGTTCAGCTTCATTTGTTCATGAAACAGCATGCCACGTATGTAGAGCAGTGAAGAATATGGAGATATCGTCTATTTTTTAACGGATTCTGTGAGGGTAATGCCAGTGCTGCAGAGAGGAATACAGGCGGAGATACCCAGTGGCGCCACGTTTACTTGCAGCAGAAAAATTGTAATAAATAATATTCTTCCTGACTTAAAGTGAGGCTAATCTCCCTTTAGAATAACATTTTTTCACTGAATGAGCTGTGGGTGTAATGATAATGTTTGTAGCATTATCCTACAAACCAAACATTACATAACTGGCAACAATACACCAGCCTCTCCTCCCTCCCTCCCTACTCCCTTCAAGCCATAAAATTTGAATTTAATCTTTAATTACAGTCGATTTGTGTAAAAGAATTGCATGAATGCATGACCTGATGCTAAAGAATAGACAGACTACGTAAATTTTCTTCTTAAAACTCGCGTGTACTGATAGGATAGGGGATTTTCATGAACAGAACAGTATGAGCTAATAATACTCGTCTCCCATCGCCCTACCAAGATCTCCCCCAATGGCACATACAAGCCACGAAGCTTTTACACCTAAACAGCCGAATGCTGAGTACTGAACTGGGGTCGCAGAGAGCATATGTTTATAGAACAAAGTATACTCAAAATTACATGATAGATCATTGGTGTAGGTTTTTGTCATACGTCACTTTACACCCTGTATATATATATATATATATATATATATATATATATATATATATATATATATATCTATCTATCTATATATATATATATATATATATATATATATATATATATATATATATATATATATATATATATATATATATATATATATATATATATGTATGTGCCAGACGCCTCAATCTCGTAAAGGGTGGCCACAAAAAAGTCGCCTCTATGTAGCCCTGCCCCCCCCCCACCTTTTTACTGTCGTCCCCCCACCTCACACACACCTCTTTCATATACTTTTCCACCCCCTCTCTTCATCTTATCCTCGGCCTCCCCCTCCCTGTCCACTTCACTCATATACACTCTCTTCGTTAGTCTCTACCTCTCCTTCTTCTCCACACGGCCAAACCACCTCGTTGCATTTCTCCTGATGTTTTCTATCACATCCACATCCACACTAAAATGCTCCCTCGCTTCCTCATTTGTCAGTCTCTCCATGTAACTCCACATGCTCCTCTCAGATAACTCATTTCTACTGCTCTCACTCTTGACTTGTGTCCTTCCAACAAGGTCCAAGCTTTATTTCCAGCCAAAAGGGTTGGTATCGCATTACTATCATGCAGTGACTTTTTTTTTTACTTCCATGCTCACATTCATATTTATTATCACTGCTTTCAGAGAACCAGCAACCTTTCTTTCTCGCTGTACCCTTTCATAAACTTCATCCTCGAAACTTCCATCCTTACTCATCACACAACCCAAGTACATAAATGCACTCACATTTCCCATTTCCTCATCATCCAACCTCAATGTACATTCTGGGACTTCCCTTCTCTCGAAGACCATTATTTTACTCTTCTCTACATTTACCTTTAGATTCCGTTTCTTACATACTCTCCCAAACTCATTCACCAAGCCTCGCAGTTCCCCTTCGTCTTCACTTAGCAAAACAATATCATCTGCAAACAACAGTACAGGAAGTTTCCAAACGTTCCCTTCTCTCTTTAGGGTCACTTCAAGACCCTTGTATTTCTTTTATAACCCCATCCGTTTATAGTTTGAACAACCATGGAGACAAGACACACCCCTAGTTCAGTCCAACATTCAGACAATGCCTTAGCATCCTCATTCATAATCTTCACAGCATTCAACAGTTTCCAATATATTCCATATGTTCTAAATATTTTACACACTTCTTGTCTATCCACCCTATCGTATGTTTTCTCCAAATCCATGAAGGCCGCATACATCTTTCCCTTCTCCAGAAACTCTCCCACTAAAGACATAAGAAAGAATATCTGATCTACACAACATCTTCCCTTCCTGAAATCTCCTTGTTCTTCTTCAACTAATTCCTCTGTCATTTTCATAACTCTCTCAATAAGTATCCTGCCATATACTTTTGATAATACACTCAGAAGACTTATGCCCTTATTTCCACACACTTCCTTTTCCTCTTTTCCCTTGTACAGGGGAATAATTATATCTGACTTCCAATCCTCTGAGACCCTACCTTCCTCCCAGGCCAATCTGCGCATCTTCTATATTCATTCTGCTTCCATCTCTCCCCCATGCTTCATCTTTTCACCACACACTCCATCAATTCCTGCGGCTTTCCCCATTTTGGCTTTCTTTATTGCCTCCACGACTTCCATCCTGCTGATCTCTTCCTCCCTTCTTACCTCCCTCCTTCTCCCAGCCTTTCCCCAGCCACTTAGACTCGCTTTACTTTCATTCTCTATGTTTAATTGTTCCTGAAAGTGTTTTCTCCATCTGCTCATTTTTTCTTCCATCTGCACTAACAATCCACTATTTTGTATTTTTCACTCCTCTACTAACTTTTCTATCACCCATTCTAACTCTCTTTACCTCTTTCCAGAACATTGTCTTACACTGCCTCCACTTTATCCTCCAGTTCCTTCCAAATTTCTCACCAACTTTCTTCTAACTCTCTCTTGCTAATCATTTCGCCTCTCTCTCTTCCGTCTCTCACCTTCCTCCTAGCCTCTGCTTCCCATCCACTCACTATATGCTTTTTTCTTTTGCTTGAGAGAGAGAGAGAGAGAGAGAGAGAGCGCAGGCTAAAGTGGGGGGAGGGAACGAACCAAAAATTAAACGAGGTAGGATCGAATGAGGCTTTTGTCCCTTGCCGTATTTGCCAAGAGAAACTCGGCTGAATATTGCCATCCTCAAGGTGTTCAGATTTGAAGGAAAATCTTTATGCAGGCAGCTGAGGTATATAGTTAAATATCCATAAGTGAAATAATAATTATCCATGCAGGAGAGGAAATATAATGATAATATATGTTTGGTAAGAAGCCACCATGCTCACAAATTACCGATTGTTAAATCACGGCCAAATACATTAGTAAATCCTATTATCATATGTACTTTCTGTCCTTTGAATCCTTGTGCAAAAAATACTAGCACAGGAAATCTGCTCTTACACTACATTAACCCTCTTATGGTTTCCACAGGTTTTCTCCTCAATCAACTACTGCTTCCATTAGGACTTTTCATAGACCTGAATGGCGTATGAAAGCTGCCATAATAAAAAATGAAAATGAAAAAGAAAAACAAATCTGAAGCTGGTTCTTAATCATTATGTCTCCGCCCACCTAAGGCTGAAGGGTCATTAAGTGATTGGTCTGTCCGTCCCAGTGGGCGTGGGTGCATGCGTGCATGGGTCCCCGCGTCCATAACACTATATGGGACACGATAACTCCTGAACCCTTGGACGGATTTCCACTAAACTTGTCAGTGATGCAGAATGACGAGATGAACTGATGACTCAATAAGATCAAGGGGCCAAAGGTCAAGGTCATATGATGTTGACTTTTTATCCTTGTAGAAGTAATTTCTTTTGAGCCCCTCGACGGATTTTCACAAAACATTTATTAGTGTGGGATGATGAACTGATTAGGTTAGCAACGTCATGGAGGTGGTAGGGAGAATCCGCACGCAATGCTTGATGGAGGCATACCAAGTGACGCTTTGCATCACAGCTCAGGGCCCGTTTCTAGGCATTTCATTTTCTTATGTTTGGCAAAATGCACACAAATGGTTTGTAAGGGGGAGAATAGAAAGGACATTATGGAGGATCATGAGGTGGAGGCTTTGAAAATTATTTTGAATGAAGCAAACAAAAATGCCAGGCACCTTAAGAATCACCTGTTCCTCGAACCTTGACTGGGTTAACAGTTTTCTGTCACGGAATGTTTGATGTTCTGCCATTTATTCGAATAAATTGCAATATAACAAGAAACAGGCTTATAACATCCAGGATTTTATCTGCACCAGACTTTGTTAGTATATTGCATAGTGAATATGATATCATCAGATCATGAATTCAAATTCCCTTTTCATCTCTCTCTCTCTCTCTCTCTCTCTCTCTCTCGACATATATATATAAATATTTTTATTTCACCACTCCTGTACCACTGAAGAGCAAAATGTGTAAGAAAGTCTCCTCAGCCCACAGCTATACATCCCTACTTACTTTTGGGAAGGCCCATGCATAACCCCCAGGGAAGAACTCCCCATTGGCCACATGTAGGTCATGTGTCCTCCTGGGGTTACTGTTGTGCTCCAACATAGCGAAGTGCAAGAGTGTCTTGGCTGTTATGAAGGCAAATCTTCCTTGGTTCACGAGCACCATACTGTCTGATATGGTGTGAAATTGCATATCCTTCACCATTTTCTGATATTGAGGTACAGTGGAAGTCATGAATAGCTGATATTCTGCACCCTGCAAAAAGTATATTATATTGTTAATATTTTGTATGGAATGTGCAAGATTCATCAACTAAATTATCAGGCGATAATTTCTTCTTTTTACTTGTTGTTTATTTTAAACTTTGGATAGCCACCATGTAGTGATGAGGTTGGTGAAGAATATACCCAATCATTCTAGCTTTAAATAACACTTTTACTCTAAAGAAAATGACATGTAATTGGAAAACAAGCAATACACGTAAATATTACTGATATGTGTGTGACATGACTGTGATATTTGTTCTCTGCCATGATGATAAGGTAGTAACGTTGTTCCCATAAAGGTGTGTAGGTAATTGAAACAGTTAACTGGCACCGCTAAAATCATGCAGTGAGTTAGGGAGGGAGGGGGAAAAGAGAATGTGGTAGAGAGAAAGTCAGAGGGAAGGAGGTAAAACGGGGTCGTTGAAGAAGGTTTAGTTCCCAGGGTTATTTTCAGCTGACCTACAGTGTAATGCAGTCATGACTATAGTGTGAAGCTGAATCAAAGGGAAATAGAACAACTGGAAAATGTGGAAAGTCTCAGAGGAGAAAGGATTAAATGAAAAGTAAATGTAGTGTTACAACCCTGTAGTGGATATGTGCCCAAACATATTTTATTTTGACCACTGTCCCAAAATGTTAATCACCTGTGAGGAATCCTGTTTTTCAAAGGATTATTGCCAGCCGGGGCGATTTGGGCCAACTGGACCACCGGGGCGGCCCAGACCATTTTAATCGCGACTAGCAACTCTTGATTTCTTTTTTGAGGGGGGGGGAAGAGGGGAAAATCGGGTATGAGTTATCAAGAGCAACAATATATATATATATGTATATATATATATATATATATATATATATATATATATATATATATATATATATATATATATAATCATCATCATCATCATCATCCGTACCTCCTTTCCCATCAAGGGCAGGGTGAGGAGTAGCGATGTCCAGACAGCCCAAAATTGCCCAATCCAATGGGCCACGCTTCCAATCACTCATAATTCAAACACCCGGAATCCTGGCTCTATTGGATACGCCCAAAACATTCACGATGTTCTGTAGCTTCACATATTGTATCAATAAAGTCAATCCAGACGCTGCCACATTAAAAAGGGGTGCCAAAAATCCCTGATCATTCATATCTCCTCACAAAATTCATCCAGCCAGCTCGATCTCCTGTCAGTTCCCTAGTCTCACCGACTTCCAAACCTCTGTTCCTCACACATTCATCCACCATATCTCTCCACCTTCTCCTTGACCTACCTCGCCTCCTCCCTCCTTCGAATTCGCTCAGATATACCATCTTCACCACTCTATTGTTATCCATTCTCTCCACATGACCATACCAATTCAGTACACTCTCTTCAATTCTGGTGTCCACCGACTTCCTCACTCCGCATCTTTCACGAATCACGTTATTTGGTATCCTATCCATCCTCTGTACTCCACATACATTCCTCAGAAGTCCCATCTCCACTGCTCTTACTCTTGACTTTTCATTTTCATGCCACATCATAGTCTCACAGCCATATGTTAAAGTTGGCACTAACACTCCTTCGTGTAAGCCTCGTGCAGCTGCAACACTCAAGCCTCTGTTTCTTATCAAGGCCTTCATTGCACCAGCTATTGTTCTTCCTTGTGTTACTCTACTTTCAACTTCTTTTGCACATTTTCCTCTCTTTTTTATCACTGTACCCAGGTATTTGAACTCCCTCACCAATTCCAATCTCTCTCCATTCACTGTTACATTGCACTGGGAGTCACCTTCTCTCTCAATAACCATCACTTTACTCATTTCTACTTTTACTCTCAAGAAACGACGCTTGCAGACATCAGTAAGACTCTGCACTAGCCTACCAAATTCTTGTCCGGTACTTGCAAGCAATACTGCATCATCAGCATACAACAAATTTGAGATATTCCATCCATCACCATTCATAACCAATGCCATCCTTCTCTCCATTACTCGTGTTTTCACTTCTCTCATCACCCCATCCATATATACATTGAACAACCATGGGGATATCACACAACTTTGTTGCACGCCCACACTGATTGTGAACCATTCACCTAGATGCCAGTTAACCGTGACACATGCTTCACTACCATCATAAAAACTCTTGACGGCACCTAACAGCTTACCCTCTACACCGTACGTGCGCAAAACTTTCCACAATCCTTCTCTGTCCACTTTGTCATATCCTTTTTCCAGATCCATGAATGCCATAAACACCTTATGGTCCTTCTCACAAGCCTTCTCTACTATCTGTATCACTGCAAATATTTGGTCCACACATCCTCTGCCACTCCTAAAACCACCCTGTTCATCACTCACTAGGACTTCTGATATCTCTCTTACGTTCTCAATAATAATTCTTCCATATACATTCCCTGCAACACTCAGTAAGCTTATGCCACGATAATTCTTAAACACACTTCGTTCACCTTTATTTTTGTACAGGGGTACAATCACAGCCTTTTTCCACTCTGCAGGCACAGTTTCACTCATCCACGCCTTCTTACATATCTCCAACAAGCACTTCATTCCATTCTCTCCACCACATTTAACCCGCCCCGTCCCGTCGACGTATGGGTACGTTGCAACGATTTGCATTTGCCAGTCCCGGCAACGTACCGGTACATCGTGCAATTGCAATGTGCATAATTTCGACAATTTTCAAATTTCGCGCTTGATTTGCGGTACGTATCCTCGCATGACCTTCCCCTACCTGCCACCAGGTGGGGACACTCGGTGACCCCGCGCGACCCGCGCCACTTGTGCACTCACCTGGTAGCAACGGTCCTGCGCAGACATGGCTAAGAGAGGTCTCTCAGACAGCGAAATTCAAGCCACCCTGGACACCTTTACCGGCGACAGTGATTCCCCACTGGACAACGAGGTTATGGATAAGGATTATGTGCAGCCAGAGGAGGAAGAAACCACCAGCAGTGACGAGGAAGTTCCGTCACCCAAGAAGCGGCAGTACGTGACTTACCGTGCTGCTAGAGAGGGGCAGCAGGCAAAGAAGGCACGTGCAACATCCTATCCCTATCCCCAATGTGATTTGGAACCAGAATTCGAGGACAAGGACGAGGACGATGACGATGACGGAGCCGTGGGACGTGCTGCCACGTGGTATGGACGTGAGGTGATAACTCATCGTGGCCCAGAGCGCACACCACGTCGTATGAGCAGGTATGGGCCTAGCATTTTGTTTGGGGAGTCAGGAAGTGAAGTGGAGGGAGTGGGGAGTGAAAGGGAAAGTGCAGGGAGGATTAGGGAATGTGAGAGTGACGTGAGTGAGTCATTGCTCTCCCTACGTAGTGTGAGGCGGCGTAGTGGATCACGTGGGCCAGTGCGGGTGCGTTCATTATCACTTGGGGTTGTGAGGGAAGGGGAAGGTGGGGAGGAACCACTCCCAAGCACGTCTTATGCTCCCCAATATCCCCTAACACGTGGTCGAGCTAGAGTGCGTGAGAAAGCACGTGGTGTTGTCATGGAGGGGGAAGGTGGGGAGGAACCACTCCCCAGCACGTCTTCTGCTCCCCAATATTCCCCTATTTCATCCCCACAGCCCCCTAATGTTCCTCAAGTCCGTAAGGGTAAGGGAAAGGGAAAGGGTAAAGGCAAAGGGAAGAGGAGTGACAGTGGGGAAGCCCTCCGCACTCCTTCTCCCCCACCTCCCCAACCAGGATCTCCTCCCCACCCAGACGAAGGCGGTGATGGGGATGATGGGGACGAGGGATTTGTGGCGTGGAATTGGGAGGATGGGAGTGATTTTTCTCCCTTCATTCACCCCGTCACTGAGCAGGGGCGCTCTGGCTGCATTGCTCCAGGAATTCACCGTAATTCCACCAGGTTGGATTTTCCACCTGTTTTTTAGTGAGGCATTTGTGGAGCAGATTGTATACCACACCAACCTGTATGCAAGCACCCAGCGCCTAGAGAGTGAAACATTGGGAACAAGGAGTAGGCATTCTATCATCTATGATTACCCTGTCTCCCTTCCAAAAATGTTCTTATTTTTTGCCCTGGTCCTTTTGATGGGTATTATACAAAAGAACAGAATTCCTGCTTACTGGACTAGGGACCCTGTTATGTTTACCCCAATATTTGGTCAAGTGATGAGCCGTAATCGGTTTCAACAAATTCTAAGTCGCCTCCATTTCTATGATGTTCATGATCCTGCAAATGCAAACAACACTGATAAAATGAGGCGAATTAGGTTGATCTTTGATCACCTCAGACAAACCTTTCGTTCCTCATTCTATCCCTATAGAGACCTCGTCATAGACGAGTCTCGTGTTGTGGAGAGGCAATAATTCATTTAGGCAGTATATACCCAGCAAAAGGCACCGTTTTGGGTTCAAGATCTTTGTTATGTGCGACTGTAGGACTGGATACGTGCAAGACATAGTCTTGTACACCGGTGCACAGACAGACATAATAGAAGATCGAAGTATTGGACTGTCGGGAGCAGTGGTAAAGACGATGATAGAAGACTACCTTCATCGTGGTCACGTCCTCTACCTGGACAATTGGTACACTAGCCCTCTTCTCGCTCGTTATCTTCACACACATGAAACAGGAGTCTGTGGAACAGTGAAGGTGAACCGGCATCACATGGCCAAGGTAGGGCGAAACTGTGTGGAATCACAATAGAGAAGTAAGCCTATTGTCAACGGTTCACCGCCCCTTGATGCACCGTACTGATTCAGTTGATTACCGTGGCGAGAACAGGCGTCGTATTTGGAAACCTGAGTGTGTCATGGACTATAATATAAACATGTGCCTCGTGGACCAGTCAGACTCCATGATATCGACGGTAGAGTGTGCCAGGACCACGATGAAGTGGTATAAGAAACAGTTCTTTCACTTGCTAGATATCGCTGCTCTGAATTGCCACCACCTTCACGCCATGACAACAGGAGTTCAGGAAACATTTGAAGGGTTTGTGAGGGAGCTCACAAGAGAAATCTTTGCACGGTATGCTGTTGAAAGGCCCCAACATCGCACCCACACTGCCCCTATTGCATAAACTCCCCTGAGAATATCCGGCCGCCATTTCCCCACTCATATCCCTCCCCAGCCAAACAGACCTAGGCCCCAACGCAGGTGTCACGTGTGCAGTAATTCCCAGGTGAGACTCACGACACAGAGGAAGGACACCCGCTATGAGTGAGTGCAGTGTGACGTGGGTCTCTGGATTCACCCATGTTTCAGCGAATATCACACGTTGATGCAATTCTAATATGGTGTGAATGCGAAAGGACGCTGAAATTATGAGGTAAATGCGACAGACAGACGCTCAGTGAAATTATCAGTCATGTTGATCTCCAAATACTAGTATAAAGTGCATACGGGTATAACATAAGTGCAAAAATTGTATGTAAGTGTATAAATATGCCGTAAGTGGAAACATACATAGCGAGGGTTTTATGATGCGATATTCTGTCGCTCAGTGCAATAAATACGGCCCGTGATTATATAAGTTTTATTATTGGAAATGCTTACTGGTATAATATAAGTTCAAATTATTGTAAGTGCTGAAATATATTCTAAGTCAAATATTCATAGCGTGTGTATAGAGATGCGATATCCTGACGCTCAGTTGAATGAATAAGGCACGTAATAGTGAAAATAAAAGTCAGCAAGTGGTAAAGTGTGTAATATATGTCAAGAATTAGTATATAAGTGTGTGAGTATTATGTTGGTCGAAACATTCATTGCGAGGGTATTTTCATGCGATATTCTCACGCTCACTTGAATAAATAATGCCAGTAAGTATGTACAGTGCAGTATAGGGGTGTAAACGTGTGTAATGTAAGTGGGAAATTATAATTGGAGTGAATAAATAAAGTAGATGATGAAACATGAGTGTTTGAGATCGTGGTTGCTACGTGAATATGCGCTAGCATATCGCTAAATGCCCTCGTAATGAATGAAAATAATTGAAAACATTTACATTGGTGGAGGAAAGGTTCTATGTAAAGGGAAAAATAATAGGAAAGTGAAAAACAATTTGGTATGTTGAAATACGAGTCATAGCGAGTGCGCTTACTAAGCTGATGTGCGCTAGACTTATGTTGCATGTCATCATAATGAATGAAAACATCTGAAAACACTTACAAACAGTTGTAATTGGTAAAATGTCATTGAAACAGAAGTATACAAGAAGAAAAAATGATAGGTTGACTGATACAAGAAACTTAGCATATAGCATGTTACGACTCTGACCAAACTCGCTATGCTCGCGCGATGGTACAATGCTTATTTTTCATATACTGTATATGTGTCTGAAATCCATTATATTGTTACTGTTATTGTTTATTAGTTCAAATTCAATAAATATAGAGGTGTTGTGTGTTGTTTCTCCCAGTATTCCTTACCATAGAAAACGTGAGCGCCTCGCATATCCATTATAGAACACGACACCTAGCTCGGGGGACCTCACCTGTATGGACCACTTATAGACCGCGGTAAGCCCTTTCTTTGTGATTTTCCTTCGTTTCTCAACCTAAGCGGAAGTTTTAGCCAAAAAAAATTTTTTCCAAAAAGGCTCGGGACTGGGGGATGTTGGAGGGGCAGAAAACCTCGGGACGTGACGGGTTAAGCATCTCTGCATACACCTCATCAGCTGCTTTCCCATTTTTCAACCGCTTCACAGCACTCTTCACCTGTGCGAGTGTCACGTCTCCTGGCACTGCATTCCTTCTTCGCACACCCCCAAAACCAATCATGTTTACAGCTGCTTTGCTCTCTCTATCCCCATTCATCAGGCTTTCAAAATATTCTTTCCATCTGGTCCTTACTTCATCTCCATGGGTTAATAATCTACCACCTGCATCCTTCACACCATCCCATTTCTTTCTGCTTTGACTTCTACCTTTCCCCACCTCTTTCCAGAATAACTTTCTATTTTCAGAGTAGTTCGCAATCATTTTTTTTCCTAGATCCTCATTTACCTCCTTCTTTTTCCTCTTCACTAGTCTCTTTACGTGCTTCTTGCTCTCAACATATTCAGTTCTTATTTCAACTGAACCCCTATCCTGTAACCACTTTAGCCATTTCTTCCTCTTTTCCTCCACCGCTCTCTTTACCTCATCATCTCACCATGCCGTACCTTTCTTCTTTGTTGTTACTCTTGCAACACCACACACTGCTTTAGCATTCCTAACAAAGCAATCCCTATATGCATTCCACAGTCTGTCCAGATCCATTTAATTCCAATTCAGTAATTCTAACTCGTCCTCTACTTTGGTCCTGTATTCATTTGCCATTTCTTTCATCCTCAGCTTCTCAACTTTCAGTCTTTCTCCCTGACTGCTTCTCTCTCTCCTGATCCACCTCACTCCTTTCAGCTTGATCTTGCATACCACAATCATAATTTGTGATCTGACAGACCTGCACATCGTCCTCTCACAGCCCTCGTATCAGCAACCATTCCCATCATTGACCTCTACGAGCACGTAATCAATCAGGCTTCGTTCAACACGATCCCCGTTACCTCTATACCATGTATATTTATGTGCATCTCTGTGTTTGCAATACGAGTTACAAATGCACAACTTCCTCTCCTGATCCATATCCTTTAGTCTTTTCCCATTATCATTTTCTCCTGGTACTCCATAGCAACCCATTATGTCATCCTCAGTACCTACTCTTCCATTCATATCCCCCATCACAATCACTTTATAGCTCCTGGGCATTTCTCCCACTACTTCACCCAGCTCATCCCAAAACCTGTTTTTCTCTCTCTCACTCCTGTCCTCACATGGTGCATATGCTACAATCACTGTCACTTTCACCTTCTCAAACTTGAACTTGAGATACATACACCTCGAGCTAACACATTTGTAGTCTCTCATTCTCCTCTGCCACACCTCATTCATCAACAAAGCAACTCCTTCCTTGCATCTTCCTCGCCCATTCATTCCCGATCTTACACATTTCACACCCTCTCACTCCTTCACTTCGCATCCTTTCATCTTCATTTCACACAGTGCCATCACAGCATATCTCGCACTCTTGAACACATTCACCACTTCCACCCTCTTGCTCTCCTCATTCACACCTCTCACATTCCACATGGCCATGCGAGTCTGCCCATTTGGTTGGGGCCCTGGGCAAGTATTGGGCCCTCCGAGGCTCTATGAAACAACTGTCATGATTAAGTGATTTTGGATAGGGGAATCTGGGGGACACTTAATCCTGCCAGAAACCCCGGTTATATGGTTACCACCCAGCATAGTAAATGGTTTCCTGAGTACAGGAAACCATTTGGCTTGTCACTCAGTGTAGAGATCAGATGGCACCTCTACATTGAGTGAGTGGATGATGGGTGCCCTCACCTACCACAAATATATATATATATATATATATATATATATATATATATATATATATATATATATATATATATATATATATATATATAGATATATACGGAGCCTCTATGGTACAGTGGTAGAGTGTGCATTTCGTACACGGGTGAGCCAGGGTTCACGCTCCGCCAGGGTAATAAACTTTGGGAGTGTTCACCCGGTCACGTACTGCATTGGCAGATACAAGGGGTGCTGTGGTTGAACCAGTGTCACTTAATATAAAGTATGCTTGCACCCAGTCGGCGCGCGCGAGCCAATTACACTTGGTTCACAGACTACACACACATCCAAAACCACTCCAACACTACAATTGGACTTAAAAGCACTTCTCACCCTACATACAGTACAATCTCTACCAGACAGCCTAAGCCACTTGGTAGAGATACATTGGCTGTATCGTCCCAATTTCGGTCGGGATAGGCTGGTCCTGCAGTGGATACTCAAACGGTTGATGATATATATATATATATTTATATATATATATATACATATATATATATATATATATATATATATATATATATATATATATATATATATATATATATATATATATATATATATATATATATATATTGTATGGAAGGGTGAAGATGGTGCAGCTGGTTTTAACAAGTTGATAGAAATTAGAATTAAGTCAGTGAAAACAAGTAAAAAAAAACATGGTTGGGAGCATTGTGAATAAAAGGTAGTGTCCTGTGACCTTACGATCAGTGAAAAGTACCTGAATTTTTGTGAGAATACCTACCAGTGTCTGAAGTTTATGTGGAAGATATAAGAAAACTTTAAGAATAACAGTGGTTGTTACGGTGCATGACCATTGTTGGTCCAGGTTCGCCCCAGTATGTTTACACACCACCAGGGCGGCCTTAGACCAGGACTGTATTTCATATGTAATCATATTTTCACTTCCATACTACGTCCGTGTGTGTGTGTGTGTGTGTGTGTGTGTGTGTGTGTGTGTGAACTTCCGAAGTGTGTTGGTGTGCGTGTGTGAGTTTATGTCCTTCAAATTATTCGTGATAACTAAGACGGCGATGTTGTAAATGCATGCGGTGAAATAACTTAATTAGGCACCGATGCAATGTATAGTAAGTTCCTTGCATGTTTTGTTAATGGTTACGTGTTCTACTTTACATGCATGATCACTGCAGTTGCCTTCAATAAACAAACAAAATGTGCTGGACAGTGGTGGCTCCATTATGTCTTATTTAAAGGAAGAGCTTCAAAGGAAGGACGATTCCTTGGAGCAAGGAGCGGGAGGGGGGGCGGCTGACCGGGGAGAGCGAGTGGGGTAGGGCAAAGAACCCACTAACAACGACAAATCATGCCGCTTGCTTCAGGGAGAGGCGGTGGCTGAATCGGTAGAGAGGCGGCCTGCAGTCCTGATGGACCCAGGTTCGAATCCCGGCTGGGGCAGGGAACAGTTTAAGGATTTGAATTCCATAAAAAGCAGACTTTCCTGATCTACCAGATGACCCGCCGACATGTCATAAAAGTACCCCCGCTAATACCAATACACCAGTCCTGTGTGAGAGAGCCTTAGCATGTATTCAGTATGGACGGTGGGTGTTAGCGCCGAAGTGGTGACATGTGGAGGTGTAGGAGGACTACTGAGCCTTGGGATAGGCTACTGCCCCCGAGATATAGGCCCTGAAAGCCTTTGCCCAGAGTCGGCCACATAAAAAGAAAAAAAAATCCAGGACTGCAGTGGAGTTCAAGATAAGTAATCCCTGCCATACTAACCTTGTCGCTATTGATTCCGTATCCTAAATTGGAATCATGGAGCTGCTGCAGTGTATTTATGGTAGAAGGAGCAAAGGGCACAGTCAAGGTACTGGTAAGGTAGGTCTTGTAATAGGTCGTCACCAGTAACGCATACAGAAGCCAAAAACCAAGAAACACCTGGTCAGAGGAAGAGGACAGTTATACTTACAGTAAAATATTAAGGAAAAAAGGGGGGGGGGGAATGAAAAGTAAAAAAAAAAAATGATATGGAGGGGTCTAGTGTTACTGTAATTAAACAGTAAAGTTCATTATGTCTCAGAAAAAGTTGTTCTATTTTCATCTTGGTGTGAATACATTATCAAACCTTGTGACGGATGGATTAGGAAATATTACATGCAAGCAGCCCAAGGCATCCTCGTGAAGGATGACTGGAAACAGCCGGTAGGTTCAATTCGATTTTAGCAAAATTCTTCTCCTGTGGCGTCAGATTGCTTCACACAAATGTATACCGGTCCTGATATTTTTGATCGACTATATTGTAAAAAAATGCAATACTTATCACAGTAAACATTTAAAAACGTGTATATTTATCCTGTGATATAAGTACAAATATTACTCTTTGTATTTGTAACACACACACACACACACACACACACACACACACACACACACACACACACACACACACACACACACACACACACACACACACACACGACGTTACATAGGTTGATATGCCAACTTAGTCGATCCTTCCTTCTTGGAGGATTTTTTTCGTTTTGATCTCTATCAAACTTCAGGGAACCGATACTTCATACTTTTGTTGAGGCATTACAGTCTCTGTAAAAGAAACTGACTCCCCAAGGCATTATTAAAAAAAAACAAAAAACACGCCAAGGAATATATTACTAATACAGACAAAACTATGGAGCATAACTGCATCCTAATACTTGGTCTTCTTGCCTTTAAACGAGTCACAGTCTGAAGGCTTTTGGGTCTGCTGTTTGCTAAATTTTGGAAGTATTCTGCAGTCATCTCTTTGACGCACATGCTACGAATCTCATTCGGCAGTAGCAGGGGTAGGCAGCCCCGCCCAAGGAAGTACTACCGCCAAGGTATCAGGAGACTTAGGGAATAGCCCGGATTCCATTTTCTCTCCTAGGCCTTGGTAGCTGGTTACACATCTTTCTGCCTCAAACATCACAGGGCATCAGGCTGCCCTCATTACACAACACACATATCCACAGTATATTACATTGCCTTAAACCATAAAACACCGATCTTGTCATGACGTATCATACACATTCCACAACACATCCCTGCTCTCCCCCCCATAAAAAGAACCATGGCTGCTGCCTTCAGGCAGAGTACCTCTCACAACCGCAATTCGGGGGTGTTTGGGCGACCCTCACCGAGGGCAAATTGATCGTGTTCTGGGTAAAGAGGAAGAATTTACACACCTGACAACGCAATCCGTACCTCCCTAGGCCTAATGGTTACCACACAATCGCGCGTCAAAGTTCAAAAAGAGTTTATGATAGTTACCCCTCGAAAACAATCAATGCATTAAAATTGTGATAACTACTTATTGTTCTTATTGAAACAGGTCATTTCAAACTGTTGTCACACCAACCATGAAAACAGGTGTGTGTAGGTGTGGAGAGGTCACTAGGCTGTGGGGAGATAAAGTAGGGTGTGCAGAGTAGGCCTATAGGTTATGGGGGTTGGAAATAACCAGCTTCTCGCATGAAAACAAAGCACTTCTTTGTGTTCAGTAACATCTACCGTAAAAACAGGTGTGTATGCAGGTGTGGGGAGATAACTAGTGTGGGGAATAGGCCTACAAAGCCTTGGTGGTACTTGGGGAGAAAAATTTTGGCAACAAGCAAATTTTCTTGTGGGAACCCTCCGTTTCAATGGGATTTGCTATACCAGCCATAAAACAGGTGTGTATGTAGGTGTGGAGAGATAAAACAGGTGTGGGGAGTAGCCCTACAAGGCCTCATAATCATTCCAGAACTATCACACACATGTGAAGCGCTCCTCATCAGAAGGGTGAAACGCGCCAAAATGAAAAACGTCAGAAAACGCTGTCAAACTTCGGCCAACTTCCGCAAACCATAACTTCGTTATAAAATAAGATAGAACATTGTTTTCGGTCTCAAAATGAGCGTGAATCATTGTAGATCATGAGATTAGCATTGCTGTTTCTGTTTAATGTAACAATGAAGAATAGGAAAGAAAAACATTACATTTTTTATGCATCATCTGTTATGGTTTTGGAAGTTAGAGGGAAAATTGATTGCATTTTCTTTTTGTAATGTATAAGGTATTGATGTTTCATCACTATTACTGGAAGAAAAAAAAAAAAGAAAGGAAGAATAACCTGCATGGACTTCCCACAATGGTGAATAATGATGGAGAAATATATTATATATGTTAATAACCATCAAGGACATCAAAATAAAGTTGAATAATGCTATAGATGCATGCATTAGAAAGGAAAAAAAAAATAATAATAATTTGTTGACGATTTCTCTTTTTACTGTCCTAACTTATCATTGCACATTTATCACACTTACCATTACAGTTATCACATTATTATTACACTTCATCACACTTGTCATTACAATTTCGGCAACAACCAAATTCTCTTGTGGAAACTCTCCATTTCAATGGAAGTTATCACACCAGCCATGAAAACAAGTGTGTTTGTATGTGTGGGGAGATGAAACAGGTGCGGGGAGTAGCCTTACAAGGCCTCATAGTCTTTCAAAAACTCACACACACACACACACACACACACACACACACACACACACACACACACACACATATATATATATATATATATATATATATATATATATATATATATATATATATAAGGACTTCATAAATATAAGTAATTAGTAGTCAGTCATGAAACATACATGCACGTAAGTGTGTTCATTGTAAAGGAAGTGCAAAAAAAAAAAATGCTATTGTCGCGCGTAACATTGTGTGTTCGTAGCGCAACGTTGAGGAGAAAAGAGACGTATACAAAATTTGGAACGAAAGTAATAACTATAAGCAGCCTCAGACTATTGGGTTGAAAAGAAGAATTAGCACAAAAAGTATGCAATGCACTGAATCATCAGTTATTTATGTGCAGTAACTCCCTAATTAACTAACAAACAGGCAGATAAGTTGACCACGAAGGGCTAGAGGTTGTGTTTACCCAGAGTAAATGTTTGCTCGGAGACAGAGACTAATCAGAGGTACTAATCTGGGCTGGTAGGGAGAATGAAAAAAAATAAAAATAAAAAATAAGATGCGTCATATGTAGTACAAAATATAGCATTCTCCAACTATATATGTAGGGAAACTGGTAGGTACGACGTGAGAAATGAACAGAGTGAGGTGTAAATTTGGGAAGAAGTAGAAATGATATGAAACAGGTACACTCGGCAAGATTTCCGACTGGACCACCTGGTTGCGGGATTTGGCTAACGTGGCAATAGCGCGCGCCCGTGTGTGTGTGTGTGTGTGTGTGTGTGTAAATGCCCGAAAATTTTCGAATCGCTAAGCTTCATCCTTCAAATTATATTATGTGGCCATTGTACTATGCTATGATGTAGGCTAATAAATATTATGTGACTGGGATAATGGGCTGTGCACTATACTGTTTATAGTCCGAATTATATAAAATAATTCTCTTGCCATCTAGCATGAACCACGATACAGGCTGAGTTGTGGTTAAGAAACAGAGGGCAAGTTCACCCACAAATGGCACGATGTAGGGGGAAGGGGGGAGTATGGGAGTGAGTTCCCAACAGTTATATATTATTAGACATTACAGTATAGTTATTAAGGTGTCAATGATATCCTGTATCCTAAATAATAATAAACCTATTTATTTTTATTATCTTTATACAGAACCGATTACACACTATGACATCTCCTCCCTCCTTAACGGTGAACATGCAGCCTGCTCCATCGCCTCGACTCTCTCTCTCTCTCTCTCTCTCTAAAACCCTTAGCTGGCTATCAGTATACACACACACACACACACACACACACACACACACACACACACACACACACACACACACACACACACACATTATCAATTTGTGCTAAAGAGTAATGAGGTTGCATTTTTGTTTACCTAAAATTTAATACTGTGTCAAAATACAAGTGCAATACATAACTACCTCACATTACGGATTACGTTAACTAGTAATCAATACTTTTGTGAATAGTTTTAGTTTCCGTAATAGTCATGGGGCAACCATACCCACAGTGATATTTTCGTTAATGCTAAAAGTAATCATGTGTTCAGTGGCGGATACCAGTTAGAGTGGAGGTGGCCGCTGACACCCTCAATCCTCATAGCTCCGGTGGTGAGTTGTAGTGTTACTACAGAGGTTCCTGTTCCTCCAGTTATGTCACTAATTAAAATTAACATACTGATGAACAGCCATGTCTTATGAAAAATACAAACAGCCTACAGTATATGGAACTCTCAAAATACATTTATGATGCATATTGTGGGAGCTTTCCAGCTCTCACGCACCAGTCACAGTCTTGGTCCTTTGTTTCAGTATTAACAGCCTGACAGTGTGCAGTGTTAATGAACATGCTATTAATGTTAGTTCTGTAGGTTTTTTTGCATTCGGAACAACAGAATTCAAAGCAGGATTTCATTCAGTACACAGAATGCCAAATATAGTATGTGTGTGTGGGGGGGGGGGACAATTCGTGTGGTGGGGGTGGGGGAAGTATAGTGAACATAAAATGCGTATCATAATGGTAATATGGGTGTGTGCATACGTGGCTAAGGACGTCCAAGACTGATATGTAAGCTTTGCCTTTAACACTCGATGACACACACTTCAGTCTTTATTTAGGTTCTGTTTATATGTTTGTTGCATGTTACGTTATTATATTATTAGTATTATGTTTTGGGGGTGAAATCTGAAACACCATATAAAGGCAAACTCTGCAATATTAAAAAAAAAAAGAAAAAATGCATTATGTTTGGTAAAATACATGAATAACATTATTTCATGAAGAAATATTACCATATTGTAACATCTGTTTAAATACGTTGTAGGTGCAGCGTTTCTTAAGCTTAGATTATGGCAATGGTTTCCAACCTGTGGGGCGTGCCCCCTTAGGGGGGCACGAAGGGCTGCCTGGGGGGGCGTGAAGGCTTGATAAAGAGGGTAATTATATTTGAAAACTATGAATTTTAATGGAATTCATTAATTTCTAAATATGGAGAAAATATTTCAGATATGAATAAGAAATCTAGTTATCTGAATATATAAACAATTTCAAAGATTAAGAATCTATGATATTTATTGACATGTGCCAACTATGCCAGTATAATACGGTATTTGAGGAAGGGGGGTGCAGGGAACGTGTCATTCAGTGAGGGGGGGGGGGCGAGAATTAGAAAAGATTGGAAACCACTGGATTATCGGATTTCCTATGATCAGTATGTCACGTTATACTGTAGCTTTGAGTTAATTAATATGCTATGTCTTGTAAGTGATGTCATGGTGGACGTTCACTTAAAACTACATCGAACAGATAGCAAGTGCAGTTGTTAGTAGTTTACCGGTATTTGTTGTTGATCACACACTGACCAGCTTATTCCAGAGTAATTTTTAAAAATCTTTATCACGATTGGAAAACCGCACCTTAGGCATGTCAGCAGGTGGCAAGATGTCTTGCAATTTGGCAAAATGTCTATAGAGTTGTGATTGTGCCAATCAAGAAAGCATCATATTTTAATGGCAAAAACCTGCTATTGTAACAAGGAAATTGCGTTAAGAAATGCACATAAACGTCACTAATTCCCGTGTAAGTGCTCCGTAATAAAAATCATGTCAGTGAGCAAAATATATACGATAGTGTCGTATCAGTTATATTGTCACGTAAGTTATGGTAAGTTATTAAAGTTACTGTTAGATTGTTATACTGCATGGAATAATATCCATTAGAATCAGAGAAGAATAATTAAAAAAGAAGAAAATGTATGAAACTCATTAGTAAGAAGTATCCTATCCTCCTTCTCGATCACCTCCCGCAGTCTGTTTGCATAGAGGCGGCATGGTTTAGTATGAGCTGTTGCTGGCTTCTGAACTGTTCCCACTAGGCATGGATGTGGGGCAATAGTTCATCTGGTGTCCGTTTACTCTCAGGCTCCCAACAGTTAACCATATTCCTCCATACATTTTCGATGGAGCTCATGTCTGCTTCTTTACTGAGCCAGTCGAGCAGCTGCAAGTCCTCTCGACCAGGCTTGGAGTAATTACGTATGCTTTCAGTCAATTACAATTACAATTAGAATTACTTGCCCATTATTACATTACAGTTACAAATACAATTACCGTGAAGGAAAAATATGACAAATACAATTACAATTACAATTACTCAGTTTTAGTACTTCCAAATTACAATTGCAATTACAATTACAACCTAGTTTGTGTTCAATTATATTTCAATTACTTATACACAGGTAAACAAAAATAACAAATTGCAGATTACTCAAAACATTTATATATATATATTTTTTTTTTTAGTATCATCTAATAATACTGTCTCGTGTAACATGTTTACTTCAGAGCAAATCCACCCTTCTCACTCTCTCTCTCTCTCTATGTTCAGTATATCATACTATATACGTTTATCAAAGTATTTGTGTGATGTAATTATAATTGTTCTTCTCCTAAATGCTCAATTACAATTACAAATACAATTACTATATTACTTAAAAACACAATTACAATTACAATTATAATTACACATCATTAGAAATAACGAATTACAATTACAATTACAATTATCTTAAAAATGTGTAATTAAGTATATTTCAATTAAATTACAATTACAATTACTCCAAGCCTGCTCTCGACCTCTAAACCATTCCGAGACTCTTCTTGCCGTGCGGATGGGGCAGCGGTCCTGAATACAAATTATAGGGTCGGGAGGAAACGGATAGTTCCGCTCCTGAACCGAGGGGAGGAAAAAATCCTGCAAATTTCCAATGTATTTTATAGCAGTGGAACTCCCTTCTATCCTGGTGGCGTCACTCATACCGTGGATGCACACCCATCGCCAGACATTGATGGTGACGTGTACACTTTTGGCCTCCTCGTAGATGTTCCTATGGTCGTAACTGCACGTGAATAGAATATTTATACATCGTTTATATACTTTCACTTCTCATATCTTGACGTTTCGGGAAAAGCCACCGTTTTTCATGTTATGGTTCATTATCCACTATTTGTATGGTATATTTTATGGGGATTGTAAGGCTTAATAAACAGTGGTGCAAGTGTTGGTAGTATGTGTTCATCTACACGTATTATACTATGAATATCAATTGATCCCTATTTTGTTTATTAAAACTGTTTAGTGATACCGAATAAAATTATGTTTGTAATACATATCGTCAGTAAATTTATACATACGGTATGCATTAGAGTACTGTCGCCTCTAGAAATCTTTTCTCAATCATTAAATTTTATGAATACAAAATATCTGGTAACAGTCATATGGAGAAGTGTCAGGCATACGATCAACGCATCTCTATACTCTGGCCTTTATTTACAGTACCTACTGCTCTTCCATACTCTCCAATTTTTCCTCAACCTGTCTGTTTTCTATAATTCTTACAATATACCACTGTATATACATATACATATATATATATATATATATATATATATATATATATATATATATATATATATATATATATATATATATATATATATATATATCTCTCTCTCCCTGTGTGTGTGTGTGTGTGTTCTTACCTTACCTAATTGTTCTTACCTAATTGTATCTTTACAGGAATGAGTCATTCTCGTACTGTCCCGTGTCTTAAACCATATTTATCGTACATATCCTTAAATTTGTGAATTGTTTTGACACACTATTTCATTCGGTAATGCATTCCAATGATCAATTGCTCTGTTTGGGAAGCTGAATTTCCTTAAGTCTTGATCACCTCTCTTCTTATGCAGTTTTTTGCAGTGTCCTCTTGCTGATGCTTCCCCATATGTTAAGTAATAATTTATGTCTATTTTCTCCTTCCCTGATATGCATTTATATAGCATTATCATGTCACCTCTTTTCCTTCTCTCCTGTAGTGTTGGTAGATTCAGTTTATTTAGTCTTTTTCGTAGCTTAGATCCCTTAAGCTTGGTATCCATCTTGTAGTGGCCATTTGAACTTTTTCTATCTTGTCTATGTGTTTTTTGAGATGAGGACTCCAGACTACTGATGCATACTCCAGGGTTGGCCTGATGAATGATGTTATTATCCTTCTTAGCATGTCTTCATTTATGTATGTGAATGCTATTCTCATATTTGCAAGCAGTGTATACATGTTCCGTACCTTATCACTGGTGTGGTCTGCCGGAGATAGTCTGTTATTGATAATCACACCTAGGTCCTTCTCTCTTTCTGATGTGTGTAGGGTTTTATTTCCTAACGTATAATCCCAATCAGGTCTTTTTCCACTTTTACCAAACTTGATTACATGACACTTGTCCACATTGAATTCCATTTGCCATGTATTACTCCATTCATGAAGTTTATTTAATTCTTCTTGTAGCTCTTTACAAGAGTCTGTGTTTGTAATTCTCCTTTGTATTTTTGCATCATCTGCAAACATATTTAGATAGCTTTCATTTCCAGTGTTACTGTCTATATCATTTATATACACTAAAAACATGATTGGTGCCAGCACTAAACCCTGTGGTACTCCGCTAGTCACTTCTTTCCATGATGAGTAATTTCCCCTTAGTACTGTTCTCATTTCTCTTTTTATGAGAAAATCTTGCATCCAACAATACAGTTTGCCTCAAATTCCTCCTTCATGGTACAGTTTCCAAAAAAAGTCTTTGGTGTGGTACTGTGTCAAATGTTTTCTTGAAATCTAAATAGACACTGTTCACCCATCCTTCTCTTTCCTGTAATGTGTCTGTTACTCTGTCATAGTAGCTCAACAGATTAGTAACACATGATTTTCCTTTTCTGAAACCAAACTGTCTTTCTGTTATCATATTGTGTTCTTCTAGATGATTTACCCAAGCTTTTCTTTAAAGCTTTTCTAATACCTTGCTTACAACACTGGTCAGTGATACTGGTCAGTAGTTGAGTGGATTTTGTCTATTCCCTTTCTTGAATAAGGGGACAACATTTGCTTTCTTCCAAATATCAGGTAGTTTACCTTGATTTAAGGATTTCTTGAAAATTAAAAATAATGGTTTACTTAACTCCCTTGCACATTCTCGTACTACCCAACATGAAATTTCATCAGGACCACTTGCCTTTCCTCGGTCTAATTTACTTAACTCCTGTATTACTTTTTCTGCTATTTGTATCTCTGGTAGTATGTGTGGGCATGCATGTTCCACATAGTCCCTCTCAAAATTTTTTCTTCTGTAAAAACTGATTGGAAATTCTTATTTAGTGTTTCACAAATATCTTTCTCTTGTGTATAGGTGATTACCTCGTCCGTAATGGATTGTATTTTATCTTTTACTTTGGTTTTGCTTCTGATGTAGCTGTAAAATAGCTTCGGTTGATCACTACTTTTATTTATGATATCCTCCTCAAACTGTTTTTGGGCTTCCCTCCTTATTCCTGTATTATCATTTCTTGCCTATTTGTAATTATTATATGCCCTTTCACTATTGTGTGTTCTGTATCTATTCCACAACAAATCTCTTCTTTCTTTTGATTTTTTGCATTCCGTATTAAACCATTTCTGTATTTTCTTAACTGCTTCTTTGTGCTGTGGGATGTATTTCTGGACTCCTATTTCATAAAATTCACAGAATTTTTTATATACAGCATTTAAATCTTGTCCTCTAAGCTCGATTTCCCAATCAACTTCTAAGAAATAATTGTTTAGGGCATGATAATTTCCCTTTTTATAGTTTAGACTCTTTTTGTAACTTTCATTGCTGTTAACTGTGTCATAAGCTATCCTGAAGTTGCAATTTAGTACTGCATGATCGCTTTTGCCGAATGGTGGGTAATATATTAAATTGTCAATACCATTTTCTTGCCTAGTAAATATGAGATCTAGCATTGAAGGTACATCGAGTCCTCTTTTTCTGGTGGTTTCCCTCACATGTTGCGTTAGGAAAAACTCTTGCACGAGATCCAGGAGATTTTGGTCCCAACAGCTTTCTTGGCTAATTATATCTAGAGTATTCCAATTTATATTTGTATTAAAATCTCCAGTTAGTATAATTCTTTCCGATTTCTCTTAAATTTTATGTAGTAATGCTCTTAAACTCTGAATTGTACTCTCTGCCAAGTCCTCATATTCGTCTCTTTCCCGTGTGTTTGATCTGGGTGGCATGTACATATTGGCTTCAATTACTTTCCCTTCAGATGTGTCGATCTCTACGGCAATTAGTTCTACTTGTGAGGGTATATCTAGTTTTATTTCCTTGACTTTTAGATTTTTCTTAGTTAATATTATAATTCCTCCTCCTTTTTTTAAATTTCTGTACTTCTCCATATATTATATTCTTCTAAGTTTAGTATGTCATTTGATATCCTTGGTGTTAATTTTGTTTCAGTTAGGCATATTATATGTGGTTCATTTTCTCTGACATAATCATTCATCTCTAATAATTTAGATACCATTCCATCCACATTTGAATACATCAACTTAATTATCTTGTTTATATACTTGTCATGACATGGTTTTACTACCTTCCTCCTTTTTATTCCCTCCTGGTTATGTACCACTTCCGTACCTGCAATCTTATTACTTTGTAAAAAAATGTGTTCTTCTCCTCCTCTGATCTTCCATCTATACTATCTATATACCTAGGCTGCTTCCCCAAGGAAAGGGAGGTAGCCGAGACTGGACGACACACTCCCCATTTACTCATCCATTCAAACACATTCATTCGCATCTTAGCCCCAAAGGGGAGAACGGACACATCCTCACCGCACCACACGATCTTCCATAATTTTTTGTTTTTTGCTTCCTCCCTCTTCTCTTTCAGTAATTCCAGTTCCTATTGTGTTAGGCATCTTTTTATCCATACATTTTTGAACTCCTCTTTTTCCATAAGATCCTTTGCATTTTTTAGTATCTCCTCCACAGTGTTTACACTCTGGAAAGTCACCTTTAGAGGTCTCGACTTGCTTTTCTCGTATTTCCCTAACCTTTTGTGTTCCTCTATGTCTTTACTACAGATTTCCTCTGTTACTTCTTTCAGTAAGCTCATTACATTTGCCATCTCCTTTTTGACTCT
Source organism: Coenobita brevimanus (assembly GCF_032717465.1). Lineage (NCBI taxonomy): Eukaryota > Metazoa > Arthropoda > Malacostraca > Decapoda > Coenobitidae > Coenobita > Coenobita brevimanus. The sequence continues at coordinate 17,873,404 of NC_137009.1, forward strand.
TGAGATCTTGTTTTTTACTTCTTCCTCTTCTATGCCAGTGATTATTATAGATTTGTTGATATCTACTGAATCTCTGACTAACTTTGGGTTGTTTTGGATTATTCTTTTCACTTCCTGTTTAATGCTTGTTTCTTCCACCCTTGTTTCGAAGTCTTTCTTTACTTTCACCATTTCAGCATACGTGGTTTCCACATCATTATTGTAGCTTTGCACAACTTCATTCACCTGTGTTATCTTCTCAATATCACTGCTCTGGTCTATCAGACTGCTTACTTGCCTAATTGTCTCCGTATCATTTTTTGAACTCTTCCATAATACTCTCGTGATTGACTACTGTACTTGCCATTTCACTCATTTTCCTCCTAAGTGTACTCAATTCCACTGTTAATTCATTGATGGTTAATGTCTTTCTTGTTGACCTCCCTTCCTAATTTTTCTATATCTTCCTTTTGCAAGTGCATCTGCTTCTTTATTTCATTAATTTCATGTTTGAAAGCCATCTCTAGTTTGTGTACACACGTTCAACCAGTCTATTGTGAGTCACCATTTCAACCAGTTCTTGGTAGAAATCATCATCTTGCTTTCTACCTTTATCCCTTTCTTTTCCAACTTTGCTTCACTAAAGTATGTGTCCATTTTGCAATACTAAAAGTACGGAGTACTTACATTCCCTGGGGCCTTTGTAGTATAAATAAACCTCAGCTGACTGAACGCATTCTTTCGCCACTCGGTTCTCTTTTCTGTTTAAATAAGTCTTGTTTAAACTTTTTTTTTTTAAATAATAAAAAACCATTTAGGCTAACCTGGTACAGAGTTTGACTCATATAAAAATACTAATTTAGGTAATGCCACTGTCCGTGCTGGCCCGGTGGAGCGCTGTCGGTGAATGTCTTCACTGCTTGGTGTCTCCCGTGTGTGTGTGTGTGTGTAGGTTTTCACTTTTACCTGATAACCATACACCCACATAACATTATTAATCAAGAAACTTCATACTGGCTAGGTTATATTCAATAAATTCACGTGGGCAATCGTGTCATTTACTCATATCTGTTCCAAGTGGCCTAACATTAAAATAAATAAAACAAAGATTCTGGGTGTGGTCATTCGGGAGGGTCATGCAGTAATCATATATTATCAGTGATCATTTTCAAACTACTATGCTACATAAGGTATTAGTTTTACACTTGACCACTCTCATTGTATAATGAATTACATTGACCAGTAAAGGACAGCTGGATTTATAACCATACCAAAAAATACATGAACTTCGCAAACTATTAAAAACTGAACTTGCTGCTTTTTCGAAGTAGCTCCACGGTGTGAGCCTTCATGATATAGTTAATACAATATATAAAGGATATATTGCATAAATCTATGCTATAGTATAACTTAATAAATTGATCGCTGGAAATCCGGTAAGCTGCCATTAAAAACAGATGCTCAACAGTGTAATTTTGTAATGAACATCAAAATAACATTATTTTCTCCTGGAAGAAATAGTTATTCATGTAATACGGATTCCATATTACAGTAATATTTCAGTGTTTGTCTTTATATGGTATTTCAGGTTTCACCCCCAAAACATTATCATAATAAAATAATAATGTAACATGCTACAAACTAATGAGTAGAACCTAAATAAATACTGAGGTATGTGTCATCAAGTGTTAAAAGCAAAGCTTACATATCAGTCTTGGACGTCCCTAACCACGTATGCACGCACCCATATTACCATTATAACATATCATACTATACTTCCCCCACCCCCACCACACGTATTGTCTCACATCCACACGCACACACACATACTGTATTTGGCATTCTGTGTACTGAATGAAATCCTGCTTTGAATTCTGTTGTTCCGAATGTAAATAAACCTACAGAATTAACATTAATAGCATGTTCATTAACACTGCACACTGTCAGGCTGTTAATACTGAAACAAAGGCCCAGGATTGTGACTGATGCGTGAGAGCTGGAAAGCTCCCACAATATGCTTCATAAATGTATTTTGAGAGTTCCATATACTGTAGGCTGTTTGTATTTTTCATAAGACATGGCTGTTCATCAGTATGTTAATTTTAATTAGTGACATAACTGGAGGAACAGGAACCTCTGTAGTAACACTACAACTCACCACCGGAGCTATGAGGATTGAGGGTGTCAGCGGCCACCTCCCGTCTAACTGGTATCCGCCATTGAACACATGATTACTTTTAGCATTAACGAAAATATCACTGTGGGTATGGTTACCCCATGACTATTACGGAAACTTAAACTATGCACAAAAGTATTGATTACTAGTTAACGTAATCCGTAATGTGAGGTAGTTATGTATTGCACTTGTATTTTGACACTATTAAATTTTAGGTAAACAAAAATGCAACCTCATTACTCATTAGCACAAACTGATAATGTGTGTATGTGTGTGTGTGTGTGTGTGTGTGTGTGTGTGTGTGTGTGTGTGTGTATACTGATAGCCAGCTAAGGGTTTGAGAGAGAGAGAGAGAGAGTCGAGGCGATGGAGCAGGCTGCATATTCACCGTTAAGGAGGGACGGGATGTCCTATTGTGTAATCGGTTCTGTATAAAGATAATAAATATAAATAGGTTTATCATTATTTAGGACACAGGATATCATTGACACCTTAATAACTATACTGTAATATCTAAGAATATATAACTGTTGGGAACTCACTCCCATACTCCCCCCTTCCCCCTACATCGTGCCATTTGTGGGCGAACTTGCCCTCTGTTTCTTAACCACAACTCAACCTGTATCGTGGTTCATGCTACAAGGCAAGAGAATTATTTTATATAACTCGGACTATAAACAGTAGTGCACAGCCCTTCATCCCAATCACATAATATTTACTAGCCTACATTATAGAGCATAATACAATGGCCACATATTATAATTCGATGGATGTAGCTTAGCGATTCGAAAAATTGTCGGGCATGTACACACACACACACACAAACCGAGGCACCGAGGAGAGTAGACGCGCGCCGCCACCACTCCATACCCCGCCAACTTGGCCAGTGGCATTACTTAAATTAGTATCTTTATAAGAGTCAAGTTCTAAACCAGGTTAGACTAAATGGTGTTCTAATATAAAAAAGATGAAGTTTTAAGCAAGAAATGTTCAAACAGAAAAGAAAACAAAGTAGCGCAAGAATGCACACAATCAGCTGATCATTTGTTTAGTTTACGGCTGCACCAGAGAATGTAAGTACTATATGTGCTTTCAGTACTACAGGATGACCACATACTTTGGTAAAGCATATTTGGAAAAGAAAAGGGATAAAGGTAGAAAGCAGGATGATGATTTCCACCAAGAACTGGTTAAAATGGAGACTCACAATAAGCAGGTGGAACGAGTACACAGACTGGAGATGGCTTTTCAGAATGAGATTGATGAAATTAAGCAACAGATGCACTTGCAAAAGGAAGAAATAGAAAAATTAGGAAAGGAAGTCAAAAAGAAAGACACAACGATAGATGAGTCAACAGCAGAAGTGGGTACACTTAGGAGGAAAATTAGTGAAATGGCAAGTACAGTAGTCATCCACGAAAGTATTATGGAAGAGTTCAAAAATGATACAGAGACAATTAGGGAAGTAAGCAGTCTGATACATCAGAGCAGTGATATTGAGAAGATAACACTGGTGAATGAAGCAGTGTAAAGCTACAAAAATGATGTTGAAACCACTTATGCTGAAATAATGAAAGTAAAGAAAGACTTAGAAACAAGGGTGGAAGAAAAAAGCATTGAAAAGGAAGCGAAAAGAATAATCCAAAACAATCCAAAGTTAGTCAGAGATTCAGTAGATATCAGCAAATCTATAGTAATCACTGGTACAGAGGAGGAAGAAGTAAAAACAAGATCTCAAGAGACAAAAAGAGATGGCAAATATAATGAGCATATTGAGAAAAGTATCTCAGGAAATCTGTATTAAAGACACAGAGGAACACAAAAGGTTAGGGAAATACGAGAGAAGCAAGTCAAGACCCTAAAGGTAACACTCCAGAGTGTAAACACCGTGGAAGAGATACTAAAAAATGCAAAGAATCTTATGGAAAAAGAGGAGTTCAAAAGTGTATGGATAAAAAGATTCCAAACAAGAGGAACTGGAATTACTGAAAGAGAAGAGGGAGGAAGCAAAAAAAAAAAATGAGAGAAGATCAGAGGAGGAGAAGAATACATTTTTTTTACAAAGTAATAGGATTGCAGTTACGAAAGTGGCACATAAATAGGAGGGAATAAAAAGGAGGAAGGTAGTAGAACCAAGTCATGACAAGAATATAAACAAGATGATTAAGTTCATGTACTCAAATGTGGATGGAATGGTATCTAAATTATTAGAGATGAATGATTATGACAGAGAAAATAATCCACATATAACATGCTTAACTGAAACAAAATTAACACCAAGGATATCAAATGACATCCTAAACTTAGAGGAATATAATATATGGAGAAGAGATAGGACCTTAAAAGAAGGAGGAGGAATTATAATATTAACTAAGAAAAATCTAAAAAGTCAAAGAAATAGAACTAGATATAGCCCTCACAAATAGAACTGATTGCAACAGAGATCAGTACATCTGAAGGGAAAGTAATTGTAGCCAATTTGTACATGCCACCCAGATCAAACACATGGGAAAGAGACGAAGATGAGGACCTGGCAGAGAATACAATTCGGAGTTTAAGAACATTGCTACATAAAATGGAAGAGAAATCGGAATGAATTATACTAACTGGAGATTTTGATACAAATATAAATTGGAATATTCTAGATATAATAAGCCAAGAAAGCTGTTGGGACCAAAAGCTCCTGGATCTTGTGCATGAGTGTTTCCTAATGCAACATGTAAGGGAAAGCACCAGAAAAAGAGGATTCGATGTACCTACAAAGCTATGTCTCAAATTTACTAGGCAATAAAACTATAATGACTGTTTAATATATCACCCTCTTTTCGTTAAAAGCTACCATGCAGTACTAAATTCCAACTTCAGGATTGCATATGACACAGTTAACAGCAATGAAAGTGACAAAAAGAGCCTAAATTAAAAAAAAGGGAAACTATCATGACCTAGAGAAGTACTTCTTAGAAACTGATTGGGAAAAGGAGCTTAGAGGACAAGATTTAATTGCTATATGTAAAGAATTCTGTGAACTTTATGAAATAGGAGTCCAGAAGTACATCCCACAACAAAAAGAAGCAGAAAAGAAATGAAAGAAATGGTTCAATACAGAATGTAAAAAATCAAAAGAAAAAAGAGATTTGTTGTGGAATAGATACAGAAGACACAATAGTGAAAGGGCATATAATAATTACAAACAGTCAAGAAACGATTGCACAAAATACGGAGGGAAGCCCAAAAACAGTTTGAGGAGGATATCATAAATAACAGTAGTAATCAACCGAATCTATTTTACAGCTACATCAGAAGCAAAACCAAAGATAAAATATAATCTATTACGGACGAGGGAATCACCTATACACAAGAGAAGGATATTTGTGAAGCACTAAACAATAACATTTAATCAGTTTTCAACAGAGGAAAAATTTTGAGAGGGATTATGTGGAACATGCATGCCCACACATACTACCAGATACTACAAACATCAGAAAAAGTAATACACGGAGGAGCTAATGTAAATTAGACAAAGGAATAGCCTTAAATGGTCCTGATGAAATTTCATGTTATGGGTGCTACAGTGAATGTGCAAAGGGAGTTAAGTAAACCATTAATTTTAATTTTCAAGAAATTCTTGAGTCAAGGTGAGAAGCTAGCCTGGATATTTGGAAGAAAAGCAAACGTTGTTTCCTTATTCAAGAAAGAGAATAGACAAAATCCACTCCAACTACCGACCAAGTATCACTAACCAGTGTTGTATGCAAGGTATTAGAAAAAGCTTATTAGAAAAGCCTTGGGTAAATCTCATCTAGAAGAACAACAATATGATAACAGAAAGACAGTTTATGGTTTCAGAAAAGGAAAATCATGTGTTACTAATCTGTTGAGCTACTATGACAGCAGTAACATGAACACATTGCAGGAAAGAGAAGGATGAGGTGGACAGTGTCTATTTAGATTTCAAGAAAGCATTTGGACACAGTGCCACACCAAAGACTTTTTGGAAACTGTACACATCAAGGAGGAATTGCTGGAGGGCAAACTGTTTTGTTGGATGCAAGATTTTCTCATAAAAAGAGAAATAGAGAACAGTACTAAGGGAAATTACTCATCAAGTGGAAGAGAAGTGACTAGTGGAGTACTCACAGGGTTTCAGTGCTGGCACCAATGCATATTTTTAGTGTATATAAATTATATAGACAGTAACTCTGAAATGAAAGCTATCTCACTGTATCTTTGCAGATGATGCAAAAATACAAAGGAGAATTACTAACACAGACTCTTGTAAAGAGGTACAAGGAAGAAGTAAATAAACTTCATGAATTGGAGTAATACATGTCAAATGGAATTCAATGTGGACAAGTGTCATGTAATTAAAGTTTGGCAAAAGTGGAATAAGACCTGATTGGGATTATATGTTAGGGAAATAAAACCCTACACACATCAGGAAAGAGAGAAGGACCTGGGGGTGTGATTATCAATAACAGACTATCTCCGGCTGACCACATTAGTGTGAAGGCACGGAACATATAGTACACTGCTTTGCAAATATGAGAATAGCATTCACATACATTAAAATGAAGACATGCTAAGAAAGATAATAACATCATTCATCAGATAATCCCTGGATTATGCATCAAGTAGTCTGGAGTACCTCATCTCAAAAAACACATAGACAAGATTGAAAAAGTTCAGAGAGCCGCTACAAGATGGGTACCAAGCTTGAAGGGATCTATAAGCTACGAAGAAAGACTAGATGCCAAAACTGAATCTACCAACACTACAGGAGAGAAGGAAAAGAGGTGACATGATTATGCTATATAAATGCATACCAGGGGAAGGAGGAAAATAGACATAAATGATTACTATAACCTGTGGGGAAGCATCAAGTAAGAAGGACACTGCAAAAAACTGCATAAGAAGAGAGGTGATAATGACGTAAGGAAATTGGTAGTTTTCCAAATAAAGCAATTGATCAGTGGAATGCACTACCGAATGAAATAGTGTTGTAAAGCTAAATCAATTCAAAAATTTAAGGATATGTACGATAAATATGGTTTAACACACTGGACAGTACGAGCTTGACTCTATTCCTGTAAAGATACAATTAGGTAAGAACACACACACACATGGGCGCGCTGTTGCAACGTTAGCCAAATCCCACAACCAGGTGGTCCAGTCGGAAATCTTGCCGAGTGTACGTACACTCATGAGTCACACTAATCTTCTGACCAGAGAGTTAGCCAAAGTCGTGGCCACAAGCATAGGCTACACAGTCAGACACACTCCACCACTGTTTGTCAGAAAGGTTTAGTGCTTCAATGAACAATTTTCTAAGCATCACTGAAGCACTTTGTTTCACATACTATATTACTTTCTCAAGTAATATATGCATGGTAAGAAATAGACAAATTTGTTTATAGCTGTTATTTTTAGTCAGTAAATGAGGGCGTGATGATACTTCGAATTCCATACTGTGTTTTATTAATCTGTTTATTTATTTCACTGACTTATTTCTTGAGGCAGAGCTCTTTAGTCAAACCGAGCTGTTGGTAGGTTTTAGTAGAGAAATATCCACGATGCTGCCACAGCAGCCGGCATTCACACGACATATTCTAAGTAAGAATGCTTCTATAATACTTATTGACAAAAATTTACTATGACTAGTACTTTGAACTGAATATTTTTCTCTAGTGATAACAGGCCCCATTGCCCATAGTTATGAATAAGCCTAGATGCCGCGTGACACTACTTTTAGATGCGTCTGCGTGGACACGCCATCTTGGAACGGTCGAGGCAGACGATGTCATGTTCCTGGACGATGGTCAGAGCTGACCACTATTTACCTAGAAATTGCAACAGCACTGTGCTGCTTTTGGGTGTAGAAAGCATTGGAATATATCTATGGTGACACCGATAGCGCGAGCGGCTCAACTGTCTGGTTATGCAACGGTCCCTCAGCTTGCTTCCCTTATCCTCCGAAGGCAGGGATGGTGGGTTGCAGAAGGGAAATTTAAGCTCTGCAGTCCACCGAGTTCACGTTTCAGATGAACCAGGAATCACAACCATTACCACCACAAAACAGCTACCACAATAACAGCCAGCACCACCACCACCATCACCACCACCACCACCACCACCACAACAACAACAACAACCACTACCAGCAGCACCAATCCACCATCACAACCACCACCACAACCACAACTGCAACAACATCCAAAACTACCACCATAACAACAATCACCACCACCACAACAACAGCACCCTACCCGTATCCCTGACTGCCTTGGAGAGAGCTCCAACATACTTGACCTCTTCACAACTAATCCTTCTGCTTTCACTCTGTTAATCTTTTCTCTCTGTTGGGCTCCTC